>NW_027262973.1:0-117500 GCF_902827115.2 Pseudochaenichthys georgianus
AGGAGGAGACATGCCGTTCGAAAGCGCTGGAGACGCTGTAGTACATATGCCAGGCCTGTAGATGGCGCTGTTCTCACAGAATCAGCCCATGAAAAGACAGTGTTAAATTGAGCGAAATGAGGAATGGCTAAAATGCATGATCTGTTTGGTATGAAATGTATTAATGATGTATTACCCCATGTGTCTGCAGCCATCTCATTGCTAATCCGTCCTTAACGTCATTATGTTACTTGACTTTATTTTCTGCATGATGTAAATGAAACAAAATGAAACACAAAATGTTCTGCTGAAATCCTTTATTTAAATTAGCTGACAAATAGAGGCGATAACACAAACCTCAAAGTGTTCATTGACCAACTCCTGTTTAAAATGTGAAATAAGAATTTATTTGTTGGACTTCTGAAAATTCAGATCATGAAAAAATCCCCGCTGCCAAATTAAAACTTGGTGCAATGATTCAAATGTCTTTTTTTAGAAACCAATAAGAACCAAAATGACTGAGAATACGTTTAAAATGAAAATGTTAATACTGAGACAAACTCTGAGAAGGATGCAGCATCACCAGCCTTTCTAGAACAGCAACATGTCTGCACTGGCATTAGCATACCATGCATTTTTTTTTTTAATTCAGGGGCAATCTGTTAAAAAACAAATCCAAATAAAATTAGCATTTCTGCCCCCGTGAATAAAAAGCTGCGGAGAACTAAATTGCGAAGGGTTGGTTGGCTTGCAGCGCGACACCACGCAACCCTGTTCTTACACTTCAGGGTAACTTCCTGTCGGGATTAAAACAATGAAAACCGCCTCTTTAAGTGTTGTTCAGTTGTTGTTGTTGTTGTTGTTGTTGTCCGAGGAGCTGGGCCAGGGCTCGGAGCTGCGGCGGCTCAGTGTCGGGCGCCACATGCTCCACGGGTTGTAGGTGCGGCTCATCTCGGAGGGGGGGGGCGACGGGGTGACGGGGGACACCAGGTCCGTCAGGGTGGAGGAGGAGCTGGAGGCCGGGGGGAACGGGTGCAGCGCAGAGTCAGCGCTGGTGGACCAGATGGAGGAGCTGAAGGGCGTCGGGGCAGACCAGAGGCTGCGGGCGTTACCCAGGAGGGACTGGAGACAAGGGGGAGAGGATCTGTGAGAGACATGCCTATTACGCAACATGCACTTCTTCATGTCTCTTCTTCATCAACATGTGTCCCCTCTTCTTCACGTCTCTTCTACATCAACATGTGTCCCCTCTTCTCCATGTCTCTTCTACATCAACATTTGTCCCCTCTTCTCCATGTCTCTTCTACATCAACATGTGTCCCCTCTTCTTCATGTCTCTTCTACATCAACATGTGTCCCCTCTTCTTCATGTCTCTTCTACATCAACATGTGTCCCCTCTTCTTCATGTCTCTTCTACATCAACATGTGTCCCCTCTTCTCCATGTCTCTTCTACATCAACATGTGTCCCCTCTTCTTCATGTCTCTTCTACATCAACATGTGTCCCCTCTTCCTCATGTCTCTTCTACATCACCATGTGTCCCCTCTTCTTCATGTCTCTTCTACATCAACATGTGTCCCCTCTTCTTCATGTCTCTTCTACATCAACATGTGTCCCCTCTTCCTCATGTCTCTTCCACATCAACATGTGTCCCCTCTTCTCCATGTCTCTTCTACATCACCATGTGTCCTCTCTTCTTCATGTCACTTCTACATCAACATGTGTCCCCTCTTCTCCGTGTCTCTTCTACATCAACCTGTGTCCCCTCTTCTTCATGTCTCTTCTACATCAACATGTGTCCCCTCTTCTTCATGTCTCTTCTACATCAACATGTGTCCCCTCTTCTTCATGTCTCTTCTACATCAACATGTGTCCCCTCTTCTTCATGTCTCTTCTACATCAACATGTGTCCCCTCTTCTTCATGTCTCTTCTACATCAACATGTGTCCCCTCTTCCTCATGTCTCTTCCACATCAACATGTGTCCCCTCTTCTCCATGTCTCTTCTACATCACCATGTGTCCTCTCTTCTTCATGTCACTTCTACATCAACATGTGTCCCCTCTTCTCCGTGTCTCTTCTACATCAACATGTGTCCCCTCTTATTCATGTCTCTTCTACATCAACATGTGTCCCCTCTTCTTCATGTCTCTTCTACATCAACATGTGTCCCCTCTTCTTCATGTCTCTTCTACATCAACATGTGTCCCCTCTTCTTCATGTCTCTTCTACATCAACATGTGTCCCCTCTTCTTCATGTCTCTTCTACATCAACATGTGTCCCCTCTTCTCCATGTCTCTTCTACATCAACATGTGTCCCCTCTTCTCCATGTCTCTTCTACATCAACATGTGTCCCCTCTTCTTCATGTCTCTTCTACATCAACATGTGTCCCCTCTTCTTCATGTCTCTTCTACATCAACATGTGTCCCCTCTTCTCCATGTCTCTTCTACATCACCATGTGTCCTCTCTTCTTCATGTCTCTTCTACATCAACATGTGTCCCCTCTTCTCCATGTCTCTTCTACATCAACATGTGTCCCCATGTGGCTACAAAGCAAGCATATTTGTCCACTTCTGTGTTGATAAGAGTATAAGAAACATTAAGAACATATCCCTTTAATGAACATGTAAAGGAGACGGGGTCTCCAGGAAATTGGGTTCTAGCGATGGCACGGTGGATCGGTGTGTCCCGGTAAAAGAACACGGAGAACAGACTTTCCCAGTTCAGATCTGTAGTTATACTTCGCTCACGCCGTTAGCCATGTGTGTGTGTTCTTTCTAACAAAACATTTCTAACAAATGAAATGTTGTTCTTACTGCGGTGGGGGCGGTGGGGGAGCTGGAGGGCCAGGAGTGCAGGGAGTCGCTGGTCGGGACGTCCCAGATGGACGAAGCCGAGCTGAACTCAGGCCAACTCTGCTGAGGCTGAGGCTCCGTGGGCTTCGGGAGGTTCATCCCACTGAACACTGAACACAAACACCAGGGGGGTTATGGAAGAGTATGGAGAAAACTGAAATGAAATATCAGTGACATCCTTTCAGAAAAGCAACTGAAGACATGATTTCGCCTGGTTAAAAAAACCGAATAATTATAAACAAGAAAATAAACAAAATCTCCCTTAGTTTCAGAAAACACCTTAATAAATAAAAACAAAACAGACAAAAATGTAAACCTGATACAAAGAAACATGAATATATAAAAAGTACAAACAGAAGTATACAAATAAAACTATACACTGAAAAGTAAAAGGAATACATCTACATTTTAAACCAAACAAATCAAATCCTAAATATATGAATATTTAATTAATATATTAAAACATTTTGTTAATATCTAAAAATATAAAAAAATCAATATTTCAATTCAAACAAACGACTTAAATATAAAAATACCGAATATATAAAAATGCAAACCTAATATTTAAAAAGTGAACAAAAACTGACTGAAAGTAAAATGAAAAAAAAAATTCACAACTATTATTAACGCCGCGACACACACTCAAAAGTAATCTTATCGCTACTCCACGTAGTGAAGCTCGGACTACCTCCGGTCAGGTTGAAGGAGTTGTTGGGTCCAAACGCAGAGAAGGAGTTGGCAGAGTGGAAGTTCGGACTGCTGGCTGTTTCCAGAGGACTCCATAATCCAGAGCTGTGGGAGGAATAAGAACATATATCAATATTAAATCAGGGTTACTTCTTGATTCTCCGTCTCCAAGTGGTGTGGCTGACATTAAAGCACAGAGGGTGTTTCTCAATGTCGAGGAAGGCTGCTCCAGAGCCACTATTTCAAGGATGCTACGTCATCGAGTGCCGCCGAAGGACTGTTCCAATGTCCAGGACGCTTGGAATTCTACCGTCCTTCGTTGCGGGAAATTTCGAGGCTGCAGATGGGTAGACTCCGGTCTTAAAATCCCCACAATGCTTTGCGCACGGACCAATTTCCCCAAATCTGTAGCGGAAAAAATGTAAGGCGGGGCCTCTCATATGACGCACACCTGTTCCACCATTCTTCGTTTTCCCAGGCTAGGAAGGATTCTTGCCTCGCTTCTGAAGGACCTGACTCGGAGGGACATGTGCTACCAAGGAAGCGTCCTCGACATTGAGAAACACCCACAGGCCGTTTCTCAATCGCGAGGACGCTTCCTTGGTAGCACATGTCTTCCGAGTCACTTGCTTCAGAAGCGAGGCAAGAATCCTTCCTGGCATTCGGAAAACGAAGAGTGGAACAGGCTAGCAAGTGTGCGTCATATGAGGCCCCGCCTTACATTGTCCGCCACAGATTTGGGGAAATTGATCCGTGTGCAAAGCATTGTGGGGATTTGAAGGACGTGAAGTCTACCCATGTGCAGCCTCGAAATTACCCCCAAACCAAGGACGCGGCCTCGGTGGAATTCCAAGTATGCTGGAGATTGGAACAGTCCTTCGGCGGCACTCGATGACGTAGCATCCTTGAAATATTGGCTTGGAAGCCAGTTTCCTCGAGATTGAGAAACGGCCACAGTCTTTAGATCAGGGCTATTCAATTAGTTTGGAATGGGGCCGGTTGATGAAAACGATCCAAAGCAAGGGGCCGGGAAAAAGATGGCTTGAAACCTGAGCAATCGTATTAAGAGCTTCAGATCCAGTAAATACTACAACAGCATAGTGGAGTGCATATATTGTGTTTAATCAAATCAAACAACACAGCCCCAAGGCCTTTATAGATCCAAATGGCAAGTTCAGAACTCAGTAGGCCGACATGTGAAGCTAATTTAACATCAACATAATTTAATTTGATTTAGGAGAAATTATCTAATCGTTCACGCAGAGATGCAATAAATAAAAACAGTTTGTCACTACAGTAGCTAGTAGGTGGGTTCGAAACCAGAGCCCGCCGAAGTTTTCAAGCAATGTCTTCCCCTCTATCTCTCAATGTAACGGCCCGTCCACACTACAGCGTCGACAGCTTCAATCTGCCCATTCACTTTGAATGGGGTGACGTCACGTTGCCTCGCTTTTTCGCCGAACTGAATTGTGGGTAGCATAACGGTCCGTCTCCGCCATCAGAAGTTGAACAATGTTCAACTTCTGACGCCGGAGTAGCCAGCGCCAGCCAATCAAATCCCGTTTCGTAAAATCTGACAGCTCAAGCCGTAGCCAATCAAACCGCGTCTAAGCTGGGAGAGATATCCTGCCGTTCATTTCTATATTTCAAAAAAAAGTCGGAGGAGAAACTAACTATCGCCGTAGCAAATCACCCGGTTTTGTATGACCAGACCCTCTTCACCTACCGGGACACAAACCGGAGGAACCAGCATGGAGGGAGGTGGCAGAGACAGTGGGGGAAACTGGTAGGTTTTCGCCTGTTTGGGGAGTTTATATATATATATATATATATATATATATATATATATATATATATATATTGCTCCCATAAAATCCCCGGGGTTTTTGCTTTGTATGTCGGGGGCGGGAGATTCATGTGATTGGTTGTTGGTCGCGTTGCTTGAATAAAATCCCCAAGCTCCAGACACGCCCAGCTCCAAGCTTTTTTTGAAGCTGTAGTGTGGACGCTCCGTAACACCTTCTCTGGAATAAAGGCCCACAAAAAGAAAAGAAAGTAGATTACTTTTTAACATCATACTCAAAGGGCCAGTAAGTATCACCGCGGGCCGCCAATCGAATAGCCCTGCTTCAGACCTTGCTTGTTGGGAGAGCGTGACAGCTTGGTTCCTGTCTTGCCATTAATATTTGAAGTATCAGTTTATGTGAGAAATCGTTTGTTTCCATCGCATTTTTTTTTTAATAAACAAGAATACAGGGAGGCACGTGGCGTAGTGTTAGGATCAGCGGAGCACAGGTCCGAACCCCACTGCAGTCAGCATGTCGTTGTGTCCCTGGGCAAGACCCCTAACTGCTCCTGTGGGGATTGCCCACAGTGTTGAGTATGTAAGTCGCTTTGGATAAAACAAGTGAAATGTAATATTTTACTTTTCAATCGCGTCTGGACGTTCCTTTATTCTCTCTCTCAACAACAAGCGTGTATTCATCAGTCAGCCCATGAGTGAAGAGCAGACAAAAGAATAAAACAAATGGATATCGTGGTCACTACAATAATAATGTCGCCTCACCTGTCAGAACCGTCACTCTCCACAGACGCCATGTGAGCCAGACTCTTGTCCGTTTTCCCTGGCCCAGACCCGCCTGAGGAGAGAAGATAAAACATCACCAACTATATTCAAGCTTTTAAATCAGCTGTTAGTTCCTGTTTTTGTAAACGTACCGGGGCTTTTATCGTAACCCGCAGCGACGGCAGCAAACGTCGGGTTCCCGTTTTTACCCGGGAGAGGAGTGGCGGGAGAAAGCTTGTTTCCCGGAGCCTTCTTCTGGTTTAGCTCGCTGCAAAAAGGACAGAAAAATCAACAAAAAACTGGGTTAGATTTGGGGTGAAAATAGAAAATACTGAACCAAAACTCCCATTTTTTTGTTATCGTAAATACTATAATTCACATTGTTCATAACGCACTTTTCAAAAGGGGTGATCGCTTCCATTTAGTTGCTAGCTTGCACATGTAAGACAGGCAGTCATTGATATAAGAGCGCTTTATAAATGTTAAAATAGCATATCTCCAAAAAGGCTAAATATATTAATGGCTTAAAAGGAGACTTTATTTGAGTAATTGTGTCTGTTAAAGTGCAGAAAGGCATATTTTCAGGCATTTATTTAGTTTTTCTTCATTAAAAAATAGTGGGTAGGTTAACCAACTGGCACTTAAATTGTTTAAAAATCCAGAAGAATAAAGGTTTGTTATGATGAGGCCAGAATTGGTTAAAATCAGTGGAAGTGATAGTCCAAAATAATATTAATATATAATTTATTTGGCAGTTTTCAGACCCAGACACTTGTGTCCTCTCGGTAATTCAGCCCAAGTTGAACAAAGCGAGGTACAAAGCTTAAATTGGACATTATCTTTTCATCATCTCCACATTTGAGGCGGTGTGCACCTGTTGCTGTTGAGCACGCTGCTGTAGGAGCCTCGGGACAGCAGGACGGGGGAGGCGGGCGGGGGGGAGCACGTTCCCGCCGTGGCCGAGCGCTTCAGGAACGGATCTGCGTTTATCGTCTGGAGGGAAATCTGCTGAAGGCTGTCGGCTTCTGGACGAAACAAGAGGAGGAGGAGAGTCAGTGTTAGCAGAATATCACTGGTCCCCGGCTTGAGCTTCAACCTCAGGACCCATGTGTTTCTGATCCTCTCCAGAATGGAAGTAGTCATTGTGAGGGATTCATTTTGTCTTTACTCCTAAGTGTCAAAGAATAATTCTCCTTACTCCTAAGATATTTGACCTTTCGGCCTGTTGACGTTTTACGACCAAGCCGAAGTCTGTTATCTGTCTTAAGGAGTGGGAACGGTCAACTGTGGCTGACCTTGCCAGTTTAATGACCGGTCAACTCTCGGTCACAAGAGCCCTAGAGTCAGATAAAGATAATTCATTGCTTCCAGATGGTCACGTACACCTTCCCCCAATATGTGGGATGACTGAGTGAAGCTAATTAAAGGTCTGCCAAGATGAGAAGAGAGTCAGAATTGACATGGCAACCCACCGGAGCAGTCAGAATATTTGACTGTGTGACTTGTGATGTGAATTTCTCCGGCCGATTACTTTTATTAAATCTCAGTGTTTGACATTCAGAACTCCTGCTCGTCCCGTGTCTCTCTGAGTCCTGACTCTCCATTGCAACAGAAGTTTCCCTTACAGTCATCACATACAGAGCATCAACTAGTTCCTGAGCAGTGTCCTTCACATGCTAATATCCAAGAGAGGGAGTTACACAGTCACAAGATGGAGGAATGCCGGTTCTTAAGTACTCGTACATCCTGCCATGAACACAATACTGAGCTTTTTCTCAAAATGTTGTTTTTTTAATTATTTCTCAAAATTCGAACCACGCCCGTTAACTGTGATATAATGTTCATATACCACGGCCTGTCGTAAGCTATTGCATACATCTACACTAGGGCTGCTCGATTATGGCAAAAATCATAATCTCAATTATTTGGGTCAATAATTTTAAATGCGATTATTCATCGACTTGAAAACATCCATTTATTGGAGAAAAAAAAAGTGAACAGTACGTTTTTAACAGTTGATTACCCTGAACTTTAAGTATAATTTGTCAATTAACTACAGGGGTCCCTCAGGGCTCTGTTCTTGGTCCCCTCCTCTTCTCCCTGTACACAAACTCGCTCGGATCTGTCATTAGCCCGCATGGTTTTTCATACCACTGCTACGCTGACGACACCCAACTAATTCTGTCCTTTCCCCGCTCAGAGACCCAGGTCGTCGCACGCATCTCTGCTTGTTTAGCTGACATCTCTCAGTGGATGTCTGATCATCACCTCAAGCTCAACAAGACTGAACTGCTTTTCCTTCCGGGAAAAGATTGTCCCACTCTTGACCTGACAATCAACATCGGCCCCTCTGTTGTTTCCCCGACTCAGACTGCAAGGAATCTGGGTGTGACCCTAGATAACAACCTGTCCTTCACTGCAAACATCGCTGCTACAACCCGCTGCTGCAGATACACGCTTTACAACATCAGGAGGATGCGTCCCCAGCTGACCCAGAAAGCCACGCAGGTTCTGGTCCAGGCTCTCGTCACCTCACGCCTAGACTACTGCAACTCCCTCCTGGCTGGTCTACCTGCATGTGCCATCCGACCTCTGCAGCTCATCCAGAATGCAGCGGCTCGTCTGGTCTTCAACCTTCCTAAGTGTTCCCACACCACGCCGCTCCTCCGCTCCCTCCACTGGCTTCCGGTAACTGCTAGAATCCACTTCAAGACACTGGTACTTGCGTACCATGCTGCAAATGGATCTGGCCCTTCCTACATCCACGACATGGTTAAACCGTACACCCCAGCACGTGCACTCCACTCTGCATCAGCCAAACGGCTCGCTGCACCCTCGCTGCGAGGGGGACCCAAGTTCCCATCAGCAGAAACACGTGGGTTTGCTATCCTGGCTCCAAGATGGTGGAATGAGCTCCCATTGACATCAGGACAGCAGAAAGCTTACACACCTTCCGGCGCAGACTGAAAACTCATCTCTTTCGACTCCACCTCGAGCGATAGAACTATTAACAAAGCACTTATATACTAATAAAGGGCTGGCTTCTCTAAAGCCAGTTGAGTAGCACTTGAAATACTTGGCTCTATGAAACCTGATGTACTTATATGATTCTGTTTTCTTCAAGGTTGTGTCTTCCTGGTCGAATGTACTTATTGTAAGTCGCTTTGGATAAAAGCATCAGCTAAATGTAATGTAATGTTAATTCAACTGAAAAAAAATAAAAAAATCGTTTTATTTCGATTACGTTGTTTTCGTAATCGTTGAAAGCCATAATCGTAATCGCGATTAAAATACGATTAATTGAGCAGCCCTAATCTACACTGTAGCTGATGTGCACGTGACAATAAAGCCTTGAATCTGGAAAATAAAAATGGGATTTCAATTTAGAAATCAAAAGGAGTGCCTTGTAGTTTTGTAGTTTGGATTTTAGCAGGAGGGTTAGGGTCTTGTCCCTTTAGATCCGATTGATTCCCTCACAAAGCCGTGACGCTGAAACGTGTTGGAATGACTTTGCCATTAAAATAAAAGGGATTTTCCAGTTTAGAAATGAAAAAGAGAGTGCCTCGTAGTTTCTGGGTGATTTTTGCGGGACAGTTTCTCTCGTGGACTTACGGACGCTGTTTTTGGACAGCGGGACGTCCCACTCTGGAGCAGCGAACTCCTTCTCCCCCTCGGAGCTGCTGCTGTGTCCCAGCTCTCCCACGGGGACGCTGGATAACAGTTTGGCCAAAAGAGACGGGCGTCCTTCCTCCAGCTTCCCATCGACTGCAGAAACAAACATGTTTTTCGTCATCATTCAATAACATGAAGATGGTTTTATAGCTGCATTGAAACTGCATCGTTTTGATATTGAGAACTAGTCATTTAAGATAAGGAAGGACTTTATTCATTTATTGTTGTGTCAAGAGTTACAAGAATACAATAAACACAGCAGCATAATAGTAAAACTGTACACTAACTAGAGCAATTCAATATCTACAGGAAACAGACGGTCACATATGTAATGTAAATATTAACAGTATTTAGTAGTGCAAAAAAACGTAGTGGCAGATACGTTATCATAGCACCTTATTACTAATAATAATAGTTATATAGCAGCGAGTGTTTTGTAATGATGGTAATGATATATATTTATATGGCACATGGTGTTGGTGTGGAAGTTCTTATCTATGTCTGTTATCGATGTCTCTTAAGCAGCGGTTCCCAACCTGTAGTGCAGCCCTAGTGGTCCGCGAAGGCGTTGCAAGTGGGCCGCCAAATAATTTGCAAAACATTATGATTCGTGTGGAAACATTTCAATATTAAGATTTTTTTTTATTTGAACCCCTTTTTCTTTCTCGATCCTCCTTGGCAACGGTCATCATACAGCAGTCTGTACTACTGGATTAACAACGTGTCACATGTTCTGAATTGACCAATCAGAATCGAGTATTCAACTAAACCGTGTAATACAAATGTCTGTTACTGACGGAGGAAGTGTGTGTAGCAACAGGGAGTGTGTGTAGCGACAGGAAGTGTGTGTAGCGACAGGAAGTGTGTGTAGCGACAGGGAGTGTGTGTAGCGACAGGGAGTGTGTGTAGCGACAGGAAGTGTGTGTGTAGCGACAGGAAGTGTGTGTGTATAGCGACAGGAAGTGTGTGTGTGTGTGTGTGTGTGTAGCGACAGGGTGTGTGTGTAGCAACAGGAAGTGTGTGTAGCGACAGGAAGTGTGTGTGTAACGACAGGGAGTGTGTGTAATGACAGGGAGTGTGTGTGTAATGACAGGGAGTGTGTGTAGCGACAGGGTGTGTGTGTGTAGCAACAGGGAGTGTGTGTGTAGCGACAGGGAGTGTGTGTAGCGACAGGGAGTGTGTGTAGCGACAGGGAGTGTGTGTAGCAACAGGGAGTGTGTGTGTGTAACGACAGGGAGTGTGTGTGTAATGACAGGGTGTGTGTGTGTAACGACAGGAAGTGTGTGTGTAATGACTGAGTGTGTGTGTAGCGACAGGGTGTGTGTGTGTGTGTGTGTGGCAACAGGGAGTGTGTGTAGCGACAGGGAGTGTGTGTGTAACGACAGGAAGTGTGTGTGTAGCGACAGGGTGTGTGTGTGTAACGACAGGAAGTGTGTGTAGTGACAGGGAGTGTGTGTAGCGACAGGAAGTGTGTGTGTAGCGACAGGATGTGTGTGTGTGTGTAGCAACAGGGAGTGTGTGTAGCAACAGGGAGTGTGTGTAGCAACAGGGAGTGTGTGTAGCAACAGGAAGTGTGTGTAGCAACAGGGAGTGTGTGTAGCAACAGGAAGTGTGTGTAGCAACAGGGAGTGTGTGTAGCACCAGGAAGTGTGTGTAACGACAGGAAGTGTGTGTAGCAACAGGGAGTGTGTGTAGCACCAGGAAGTGTGTGTAACGACAGGAAGTGTGTGTAGCAACAGGGAGTGTGTGTAGCAACAGGGAGTGTGTGTAGCAACAGGGAGTGTGTGTAGCAACAGGGAGTGTGTGTAGCAACAGGGAGTGTGTGTAGCAACAGGGAGTGTGTGTAGCAACAGGGAGTGTGTGTAGCGACAGGGAGTGTGTGTAACGACAGGGAGTGTGTGTAACGACAGGGAGTGTGTGTAACGACAGGGAGTGTGTGTAGCAACAGGAAGTGTGTGTAGCGACAGGGAGTGTGTGTAGCGACAGGGAGTGTGTGTAGCAACAGGGAGTGTGTGTAGCAACAGGGAGTGTGTGTAGCAACAGGGAGTGTGTGCTGAAGCAAAGCGACGACATTGAAGGCAGAAACTCACATCTCGGTTGCTTCTGCGGCGGCCGGCTCTTGGGGATGACGGAGAGCGGGTGCAGAGTTTTGGAGGTGAAGCTCTTCCGCTGTTTGTTCTCCAGCGGCGTCACATAGGGAAGCTCCAGAGAACTGAACACAGGAAACGCTCGTCATTAAAAGCACTTTTTTATAGAAAGAAATAATAATGTATAAAGCTTTATTTACACTTTTCATACAGCACAAGCAGTTTAACCCGTTGAGCCCCGAGCCTGTTTTCAGACCTCAGGCTCGAAAATAACATGCCCAGAACAAATGACTATAACTTCACTTCTAAATGGGGTAAATTAATAATCTGTTTTCTCAAAGCTAGGATAAACCTGTGAGTTGGACGTAGACGAGTCAGAATCAATATAGATGTTTTTTATTTTAAAGTAAATTCAGATTGAACATAGTGAAAACATGTAAAATATAGTGTCCGTCCAACAAAAAAAACTTTACTTATAGTGAAAACCACCCTTGAGTGATGGGATAGTAGACTAAAAGCTTTAGGAATCCAAACTATAACATTAATAAGTACCCTGTATCAAGATTGATGCAAAACAAGTGACCTTTGACCTTTTTAGAGAGATTTAGCATTTGGGTTGATTTGCCATATCTCTGCCCCCCTCGGTCGATGTTGATGATTGACACCTCGTTTGAACCGTTAGAGCCAATCGAATCGAGGGGAGGTTCCTAAAATCCATCTAAACATTACCCATTGGTGAATGAGTGCTGCGTAGCCAGAATGCCCAAAACCGGAAGCTGTCATACACTCTCGTAGCTATCATAGCAGCTATATATGAAATCGCCGTTATTGACATAAATATGAAGATGGATTATCAGTAATCATTTCAAAGTGACAGACACATTGGATTAACCTTCAGCAGCGTTTTTTGTATCGTTTACAGCCGTTTCTTTGGCTCCGCAAAGCTAATTTTTTGTGTTGTTGTCGTTTCGCCGCGAGTTCTGATCGCTCGGTGATGATACTTATATGTCTGGAATCTGTGGAATCTCCGCTTGCCAATCGATATCTTTGAGCTGATCCGATAAGTAATAAGGGTATTTTACCTTGAGTTCTGTGCTAAGTGCGTTAGCATTTTTTCGCTCAGGGCTAATTCAGAAGCTTGGTATCACCGTTTTGTTTCGTTTAGCTAAAAATTGTTAATATTGTCTGAAAGCTGAGTTTCTTCCCGTTAAAGGTGGGGTAGGTAAGTTTGAGAAACCGGCTCGAGATACACTTTTTGTTATATTCCATGGAATGCTCTGAACATCCCGATAGCAATGAATATCTGAAGTGCTTTGACAAAAAATACATAAACAAATGTCATCTGTGGAAGCCGTGATACTGTAAAAAGTACAACCATGGCCTACCTGCCTGTCAGCCTTCCATCGGGGCACAAACTGATCTCGTGCCCTCATTGGTCATGTGGCGTTCGTGTGTGTTGGAGGAGGGGCTCGGTAAGGAAGTGGCAGATTTTCTCTGGTTGTGTATTTTCAAATTCTAGCGATCTCGAGCCGGTTTCTCAAACTTACCTACCCCACCTTTAAGGGAGTATGACACATTCATAGTTTGTTAAATGTTAAGAAGCCCTCAGACGCTGTTTCTTGCAAGATGTTGCGTTTTCACAAGTTAAAAATAAGAAATTCCCCTCAGATCAGATGCAGTGAATATAACATTTGAACAGGTTAAGAGACACGAGGAGGTAAAAGGCATGAAAATAGAAATACAATAAAATAAATGGACAGACCTGGATTTTTCCACCGGGCACTCTTTCTTTATGATGGCGGGTTTCTTGGGTTTGGGTTTAAGGAGGATATTTGACGGCTCTTCTTTCACTTTCCCCGTCGTTACTGTCCCGCCTTTCTTTTTCACCGGTTCCTGAGAGGAGTGAAAGCAGCTCGTTAACAGACATTTCCGTGGTAGATGAGCGACACTTGGTTGACGTGTAGGGGCTGGTAAACCAAGAATATGAATTAACAACTGTTTTCATAATGGATCGATTGTTAGAAATCCATTGTTCATACAAAAAAGTGAAAAATATTGGAAAAAGAAAATAAGATCTAGAAAAATGTCAGAATCAGGAAGTGTGTGTGTAGCGACAGGAAGTGTGTGTGTAGCGACAATAAGTGTGTGTGTAGCGACAATAAGTGTGTGTGTAGCGACAATAAGTGTGTGTGACGACAGGAAGTGTGTGTAGCGACAATAAGTGTGTGTGTAGCGACAATAAGTGTGTGTGACGACAGGAAGTGTGTGTGACGACAGGAAGTGTGTGTGACGACAGGAAGTGTGTGTGACGACAGTGTGTGTGACGACAGGAAGTGTGTGTGACGACAGGAAGTGTGTGTGACGACGGGAAGTGTGTGTGACGACGGGAAGTGTGTGTAGCGACGGGAAGTGTGTGTAGCGACAAGAAGTGTGTGTGACGACAGGAAGTGTGTGTGACGACAGGAAGTGTGTATAACGGCAGGAAGTGTGTATAACGACAGGAAGTGTGTATAACGACAGGAAGTGTGTATAACGACAGGAAGTGTGTGTATCGACAGGAAGTGTGTATAACGACAGGAAGTGTGTGTAGCGACAGGAAGTGTGTGTGACGACAGGAAGTGTGTATAACGGCAGGAAGTGTGTATAACGGCAGGAAGTGTGTATAACGGCAGGAAGTGTGTATAACGACAGGAAGTGTGTATAACGACAGGAAGTGTGTATAACGACAGGAAGTGTGTATAACGACAGGAAGTGTGTATAACGACAGGAAGTGTGTATAACGACAGGAAGTGTGTATAACGACAGGAAGTGTGTATAACGACAGGAAGTGTGTATAACGACAGGAAGTGTGTATAACGACAGGAAGTGTGTATAACGACAGGAAGTGTGTATAACGACAGGAAGTGTGTGTAATGACAGGAAGTGTGTGTAATGACAGTAAGGCCCAATCCCAAACCACGCCCTACACACTACCCCTCCGTTCGCGCGGAGGGTCCGCCACATTAAGGGCTGTTCCAAAGCACCGAGTGTGGAGGGGGAGTGGGCTATCAAGCCCTCAAACAGCAAGTCTGCAGCGGTGCTGACTGGAGACCGGTCTCTACCTGACCGGAGTCACGCTGTGTGTGTCCTCAGGAAACAGGCTGTTTACAAGTAGTTCCAGCAAACATCCACTGATAAACTGCGATGTCAACGACCTCATGATGACCTCATATGTTTTAACTTAGGATCAAACTAAATGTGTGCATTTTATTATAAAGTTGTGTATATTTACAAACTAAGAAGCTTATAAACATCAGGTTTAAAACTAAAAGAGCTTTGAAACACAATGAAAGATGTTTGGAATTTTATTTGAGTTATTCATTTCAACTTTTTATCAAAGAGATGCTGATTTGAAACCGTTGTTACATACAGTTTCGGCATTTCCTGTTTCTGCCGGAGAGAGGGGAGGCCGTCCCAAAGCTTGCTGCTGAGTTTACTTCCTCCATCTGACAGGAGGGAGCCTCGTGTGTCACTCCACGGAGTTCACTACCTCACGGAGGGGTAGTGTGTAGTGGGTAGGGTGTGGTTTGGGATTGGGCCGAAGTGTGTGTGACGACAGGAAGTGTGTGTGACGACAGGAAGTGTGTGACGACAGGAAGTGTGTGTAGTGACAGGAAGTGTGTGTAGTGACAGGAAGTGTGTATAGTGACAGGAAGTGTGTGTGACGACAGGAAGTGTGTGTGACAACAGGAAGTGTGTGTAGCGACAGGACGTACCTCCTTGCTGTTGGCCTCCGTGTCGGGGTTGGAGGTCTCTGTGGTGGTGGAGGAGCTGTCGTCGTTATCCGCCCCGTTTTCTTTCAGCTCGTCTCCCTGAGGCTTCACCAAACTCTTCTTCTCTTTCTCCTCCTTCTTCTTCTGGGCTTTTGTTTTCCCCCGCAGCTTCCCTTTGGAGTCCAGCACTGCAGACAATTAAAAAACACCTTTAAGTACCTGTGAATTACTACAGAAGACTTCTACTCCCTACTCTGTAATGAAGACTCATATGAGTATATTTACAGTGTACAGAAAATATATTTCAGGGTAGGATCTGGGCTTATTTTACGTTGATGCAAAGTATCCGTGCTTGCTCCCGTCTGGTTCTTGCACCTTCCCTAAATATATAATTTCACTCATTATTTGAAGCTTAAAACGCACTTTAAGCATTTCAGTCGACAGGTGCACAGAAAAGGGACAAGTTGCACAACAGTTGCAAATAAGCTTGTGCACATCTGCCAATTTCTGCCAACATATGTATTTATATTCACAGGCAACGTTCATCAGGCAAATACACACATTTAAATAACAAAAATAAACTACACATTTGCAAGAAGGAAAGCTTTGCAACTTCAGATTCAAAAGGTCCCGTGTCACGGCCATTTCTACGGATCATCATTCCATTGTTGAGGTCGACTAGAATATATTTACATTGTTCAATGTTCCAAACTCACATTGGTTTCTCAAACAGCATCTCTGTATAGTGTGTGTATTCACTCTCTGTCCTAAACGGCTTGTTGGAGCTCCTGCCCCCCCCCCCCCCCCCCTCCCTGTGAGCCCACTGTGCTCTGATTGGTCAGCTCTGTTCTGATGAGTCCACCACCGTTACAGCGGAACATCAGTGTTGATTATGTGTTACCATGGCGTTTGTTAGCAACCAGGAAACAACACCAGTAAGGACAAACAGATGCTGCGTGGGGTCTGGGGGCCGTGTTGGCGGGACGTTGCACGGCTGTGAGGAGGGGACAGTGTGAGCTGGGTTCATTTCCTGCTTGCTGCGTGGGGTCTGCGAGACAGCGCGAATGGACGCGGGAAGGAGGGGGGTGCTGAGGGGGCTGCAGCACCCCCATTTGCGAGGCTCCACTAGCAGACTTGTCAAAGCATTAATTCATGGTTTTTACTCACCGGTATCAGCGTGTTGTTACTTCGGCATCATTTCAAATATGTTCATTGTGTTGCAGTTGCCAGCGATTCTGTCACTAGTTTCTGTCACTCAGCCCGGTTGTTGGTCCGGAAAGAACCACGGTTTCCGAGAGCCAGAAAAACTGTGAAAAAGTACCCGCTAGCCGGAAACTACGCCGAGTGGAAACGCAACCAGAAACGGGCCGGGTTTGACACGGCTTTGAGCATACTTTCATTCAGACTTTATTATCTGGTCATTGAGTGGTCACAACTCAGAGTTGAAATGTTCTGCCCTACCTTTGTTCTGTACGGCCTGCACGCTCTGCTCCTGCGGGGTTTCAGCAGCGCAGAGCGGTTCTGGCCGGTCCAGGTCGTTGTCCATGGCTCCGACCAGGCTGTTGTACTCATCAGAGCCGTCAGAGCCCCTGTGAGGCAGCGCTGACCCGGAGAAACCCTGTAGCTCTGGCTGTTTGGAGCTGCGGGGCTTGCGGTTGGTCAGCTGGAAGACGGGGGGGTCCTTGCTCAGCTGCGAGGAGGAGGAGGAGGAGGAAGGGGAGGAGGAAGAAGCTGGCATAGACGGGCGGGAGAAGCCGAGTCGGGAACGTTTGTCCTGGCTTTCCGAGTCTGGGAACGTGCGGCTGTTTCCCTGGCGACCGCCGATCCTCGAGGCTCCGTTACTGGAGGAGTAAACTCTCAGCGGGGGGTCGCCGTAATCATTCAACCTGAGAGGGGAGAGGAGAATTGTGTTAAATTAAGACCACATTAGCTTCAATGTACCCTACTTGTGATTAGAGCCGCAGAGATTAATCGATTAGTTGGCAAATATTTTTGTAACAACCAGATTGAGTTTATACTTAAAGAAAACAATTAGAATTATGTTCAGTTAAATGTAATGCTCCATGACAGGTACAGGGTATAAGCAGGAATCCTGAAGTCAAATGTAAGACCTTTTAAGACCCTCTCCACACATGTTAAGACCTCATCGCCACTTGGAGTTCTAACCGGTTACCTTGGCGACACACTTTACCTCACATTGACAATATACAGTATTGATTGTCCTTCCTCCTTATCTTCCAACCATTTGGACGCAGACTTGCATTTCCCCATAACGATGTTGCTTAGCAACCGGCGTAAACGGACCTTCACACGCTATCAAGCAGTGAGCGTGCGACGTCCTGTTCAGATGACGTCAAACCCAACGGGATGCCATCAATAAACTCCACAGAATCACACGACACACCTACGCCATGACTACATTCAGGCAGACTGTAGAACACAACCTCTCTGGACCATTTATATACTTATTGGAAACAAGCTACAAAATGTAATACCTTGGAAAATGCCCTTTCATACTTTTTAATAGCCTTCATTTTCACTAAATTGATTTATCAACTTGTAATACTTTTTAAGACCCCGCGGACGCCCCCGAGTTAACTCAATATCTGCAGACAAGACTTTTGAGGATGTTGTGAAACCAATGTCTGTCATTTTATAAACAAACAATAAATAAATAACAAAGGAAATACACCTCTAAAAACATTGTTAGTTCTGAAATCATAAACCTGCCTCATTCCTTCACATAAAGTCATCATGTACTTTTTTTAAGTCAAGTATTACAAACTATTTCGAGACCCTTCATTATACTTAATATCCAGACAAAAAAAAAATACATCCTGTTCTTCCAATCGAGATTTATCTTTGAAAAAAGCCCAGCCCTAATGAAAACATTAGCTAGGCTTTAGTGCCGAATTAAATATATTAATATTGACTCATGATATACGAAAATCATGACCTCCCTAATAATTGATGGAACACCTTTAATAAAAAAAAGGCGGTCAATACACATTCAGGAGTTTTGGCCAATCCGTTTCAGAAATGTAAGAAAACCGTGGATTTTCTGATCTTCAAAGCGCCCGATTACGATGGCAAGTCAGGCAAACAATTATATTCAATCATTTGAAATCGACAATCGGGCTCGATCTATCGTTAAATTAAAATCAGTAGGCGAGGCTGTAATCTTTCGCCGGCTGTTACTCTCATGAGCGAGACGGAAAATAATAGTTTTGTCATGCCAACAAGCTGCTGTGTCGTTTATTGCACCTCAAACATTAACACAAATCCAGAGTGGGCGGGGCCGTAAAGTGACGTAGATGTTACTCTCATCCATGGACATCGATCACCAACTGCTATATTTAACCACATATCGAGCCCGATCGTCGATTTCCAATTATTTCATGTAATTGTTTGCCTGACTGGCCATCGCAATCGGGCTCTTTGAAGATCCAAAAATCCACGGTTTTCTTACATTTCTGATCGGCAAAAACTTCAGAATTTGAATTGTTTTGTTTTCCCCCAAAAGTGGGCGGAGCCGGAAGTGTTAATCTCATGTATCAGATCTTCCAAATGTGTATATTTGCATTTTATCTTCACTGTCCCTTTGCTGTAATAATGCACATTTCCCCTGCTGTAGGTCTAAAGCAGGGGTGTCAAACTCAATTTCATCGCGGGCCACATCAGCATTATGGTTGCACTCAAAGGTCCGGTTGTGACTTTAAGACTTTATAAATATACATATATAATATATTTAATATATATAAAATAATGTATTATTTATAATACATAACTTCCTCTGCATTGGATTATTACCGGATAGTGTAATAACTTCATAATTAACTACGTCTGAAAGCAGAAGTCCAGGGCAAATAATTGCAAGTCTCTTCAGTGCGCATCTCACAAAACAAGATGCATTGTGGAACATGTAGTTTATGGGCAACGTGCTCCTGTAAAGTGGCGTGTAACCGTATAATAAACTTATTATATTCTTTGTATGCTCTTGCGGGCCACATTGAATTAAGTCACGGGCCGGATTTGGCCCCCGGGCCTTGAGTTTGACACCCCTGGTCTAAAGGATGTCTGCTTCTGATTCCTCGTAACCAGACTAACATATCTTTCTGTACATTGATGCTATCATGTGTTTTTTTTAACTCTTTAGCCACTCACTTTGAGTCGCTGTGAATCTGGACGATTTCCCTGAGATTGAACGGCCTCCCGGTTTCCATGGTGGAGTTGGTTTCCACGGAAACGCGTCTCTTGAACGGCTCCCAGATGCTCTGAGCCTCCAGGTAGGCCGTGGCGATCACCAGCAGAAACATGGAGCTGGAGACACCAGAGAAATGTTAATAATAATAATACATTTTATTTATAGAGCGCTTTTCTAAAACTTCACACAGTAAAAAGAAAACATCATAAAAACATAATTAAAACAACAAACTGAAAATATATAAAACACAACATTAATTACAGATTAAAAGCAGTTCTGAAGTGAGTTCTGATTTGAACATGGTGAGATCGGGCATGTATTATTATGTATTACTTACTTGTATTTTTAGTTTGGTTTTGTGATGGCTAACGTTGGATCACCATTTTAGTTTTCATTTCATATCGCACTGTAAATTGCATGAAATTCCTGTACGAGCTGTTTTGTTTTATGTATGTTTTGTGTGTGCGAGGACCCCAGGAAGAATAGCCAATGCTCATGCGAGTGCTAATGGGGATCCAAATAAAGAATAAGAATAAACGTTAGCTGTGTCTAAATCCAAAGTGTGTTGTATTGGCTGCTGATGGAGCTCACCTCATGATGAGAGACACGATGATGTAGAGCTCGAGCTCCCAGCCGGGTCGGGGCAGCGTCTCGGCGCACGTCGCCAGCATGTGGTACGGCAGCGAGGCGTTCAGGACAAACACGAACTCAGAGCCTCCGCATGTCACCAGCTTGAGCTCCCGGATGACTCGGGAGGACGTGAAGTCGGGTGTAAACCTGCGAGGAGAAGAAAGGATAGGTTCAACAAATATATAATTATGAAGAGGAGGAAGAAGGGGGAATTGTAAGGAAAAGAAATACTATATTTTCAATAATGTGGTAAATTTATGATGAAAACATATGATTTTAATATTTGTTTGTATCTCTGAGATTAAAGTAAAAACATTTACAACAAAAAAAGACAACAGAAAGACAGCCTTATGTAAGACATAAGATGTATTCATGTCGTCACCCTAACAAGCTGGAATTAAGCTGAAGTCCTAATTTAACATTTGAATTGAAGGCAGCTTTTTTAACACATGTCTTTCATTGTTTTTTGTTCCGCAGTGTCCGACACAAATTATGTTACACTAATATTTTAAGTGTTATACTTTTCGTTAAATTAGGATTGTTTCAGACTTCGGTAAACCAAACAAACTCTGGAAAAGGGAAAGAATTCACAACATCATCGAAACAAATATTCCTACATCCATATTTATTTAATCTTTAAATAAGTGCGACTAATCTGCAGAATGAATACTTTTACTACTTTATCTATATTTTGATGGTCATACTTTCCTACATTTACTAACAGATATATAACATTGGATGAACCGAATCAAACTGATTACTACAATTAATCTAATTTAGGATTTTGTTTAAGGACTTTATATTTTTTAGGCTGATAACATCTTTAAGATATAATGTCAGACATTCAAATCTTAAAGGTCCCATTTCTACTGATCATATTTCCATTGCTGAGGTCGACTAGAATAGATTTACATTGTTCAATGTTCCAAACTCACATCGGTTTCTCACAGCATCTCTGTAAAGTCTGTGTATTCACTCTCTGTCCTAAACGGCTTGTTGGAGCTCCTGCCCCCCCCCCCCCTCCCTGTGAGCCCAGTGGCCGTCTGCGAGACACGGCGAAACCCAGCCCGAACACACACACAACCGCAGCCTGGCTGGGAGTTTGTGTGTGTGCTCACACACACAACCGCAGCCTGGCTGGGAGTTTGTGTGTGTGCTCACACACCGACTCACAGCCTCGCCGCGTCCCGCCGTCTCAGGGAGGAGAAATCGGCGAAGCTGCAGCTGAGAAAAGATTGAGAGTGTGTGTGTGTGTGTGTGTGTGTGTGTGTGTGTGTGTGTGTGTGTGTGTGTGTGTGTGTGTGTGTGTGTGTGAGGAAGTCCGCGGATTGGTCCACTTGGAACAATGGGTCCATTTGGATACGGGCACGTCACTGTACCCAGGAAGAAAAATAGAAATGTCCAGCGAGGCGTTCTGGGGCAGCAGACAGGTCTTCTCTGAGTTAGAGCTTTACTCGCTACAGGGTGCACTTTGAGGGTTTTGACTCTGCAGACCGTTTACATGCAGAACAACCTTCATAACAACAAGGGGACGGTGATAACTGGAAAAGCATGACGTGCGCCCTTTAAAACCTCAACAGAAGCATTGAGTGTTCATTTGGTTACAGCTCTAAAGTTTCCCAAGCTTCAAGTGAACCCTTAACGAGTTAATAAGTGTTTATTTTGGGAGTGGACTTTAACTTTAAGAAGAAAAAATGGAGCGAGGGGGGAGACAGAGAGTCGATTCATCCTCTTACTCAGCCACAGAGTATTAATAGAGCTTCACACACACTCACACACACTTAAGATCCCATGCAGTGCTTTAAATCAGACCAAAATCACCGTGTTTAAAGAGCTCTCACTCGCTGGTTCACTTACAGCAGACGTGGGAAGTAGTGGAGTACAAATACTTTGTTACTGTACTTAAGTATATGTTTCTGGTATCAGTACTTTACTTTGAGTTATCACATGTTGAACACAAATACCTGTACTTTCTACTTCTTACATGTTGAACACAAATACCTGTACTTTCTACTTCTTACATGTTGAACTCAAATACCTGTACCTTCTACTTCTTACATGTTGAACCCAAATACCTGTACTTTCTACTTCTTACATGTTGAACACAAATACCTGTACTTTCTACTTCTCACATGTTGAACCCAAATACCTGAACTTTCTACTTCTCACATGTTGAACTCAAATACCTGTACTTTCTACTTCTCACATGTTGAACACAAATACCTGTACTTTCTACTTCTTACATGTTGAACTCAAATACCTGTACTTTCTACTTCTCACATGTTGAACACAAATACCTGTACTTTCTACTTCTCACATGTTGAACTCAAATACCTGTACTTTCTACTTCTCACATGTTGAACCCAAATACCTGTACTTTCTACTTCTCACATGTTGAACTCAAATACCGGTACTTTCTACTTCTCACATGTTGAACTCAAATACCTGTACTTTCTACTTCTCACATGTTGAACACAAATACCTGTACTTTCTACATGTTGAACACAAATACCTGAACTTTCTACTTCTTACATGTTGAACCCAAATACCTGTACTTTCTACTTCTTACATGTTGAACTCAAATACCTGTACTTTCTACTTCTCACATGTTGAACTCAAATACCTGTACTTTCTACTTCTCACATTTGAACACAAATACCTGTACTTTCTACTTCTCACATGTTGAACTCAAATACCTGTACTTTCTACTTCTTACATGTTGAACACAAATACCTGTACTTTCTACTTCTCACATGTTGAACACAAATACCTGTACTTTCTACTTCTTACATGTTGAACTCAAATACCTGAACTTTCTACTTCTTACATGTTGAACCCAAATACCTGTACTTTCTACTTCTTACATGTTGAACTCAAATACCTGTACTTTCTACTTCTCACATGTTGAACTCAAATACCTGGACTTTCTACTTCTCACATGTTGAACTCAAATACCTGTACTTTCTACTTCTTACATGTTGAACACAAATACCTGTACTTTCTACTTCTCACATGTTGAACACAAATACCTGTACTTTCTACTTCTCACATGTTGAACCCAAATACCTGTACTTTCTACTTCTCACATGTTGAACACAAATACCTGTACTTTCTACTTCTCACATGTTGAACTCAAATACCTGAACTTTCTACTTCTTACATGTTGAACCCAAATACCTGTACTTTCTACTTCTCACATGTTGAACTCAAATACCTGTACTTTCTACTTCTCACATTTTGAACACAAATACCTGTACTTTCTACTTCTCACATGTTGAACTCAAATACCTGTACTTTCTACTTCTTACATGTTGAACTCAAATACCTGTACTTTCTACTTCTCACATGTTGAACTCAAATACCTGTACTTTCTACTTCTCACATGTTGAACTCAAATACCTGTACTTTCTACTTCTTACATGTTGAACTCAAATACCTGTACTTTCTACTTCTTACATGTTGAACACAAATACCCTGTACTTTCTACTTCTCACATGTTGAACACAAATACCTGTACTTTCTACTTCTTACATGTTGAACTCAAATACCTGTACTTTCTACTTCTTACATGTTGAACTCAAATACCTGTACTTTCTACTTCTTACATGTTGAACTCAAATACCTGAACTTTCTACTTCTTACATGTTGAACCCAAATACCTGTACTTTCTACTTCTTACATGTTGAAATCTCAAATACCTGTACTTTCTACTTCTCACATGTTGAACTCAAATACCTGGACTTTCTACGTTCTCACATGTTGAACCCAAATACCTGTACTTTTCGACTTCTTACATGTTGAACTCAAATACCTGTACTTTCTACTTCTCACATGTTGAACTCAAATACCTGTACTTTCTACTTCTCACATGTTGGAACACAAATACCTGTACTGTTCTACTTCTCACATGTTGAACTCAATACCTGTACTTTCTACTTCTCACATTTTGAACCAAATACCTGTACTTTCTACTTCTCTACATGTTGAACTCAAATACCTGTACTTTCTACTTCTTACATGTTGAACACAAATACCTGTACTTTCTACTTCTCACATGTTGAACACAAATACCTGTACTTTCTACTTCTTACATGTTGAACTCAAATACCTGTACTTTCTACTTCTCACATGTTGAACTCAACTACCTGTACTTTCTACTTCTTACATGTTGAACACAAATACCTGTACTTTCTACTTCTCACATGTTGAACTCAAATACCTGTACTTTCTACTTCTTACATGTTGAACACAAATACCTGTACTTTCTACTTCTCACATGTTGACACAAATACCTGTACTTTCTACTTCTTACATGTTGAACTCAAATACCTGTACTTTCTACTTCTCACATGTTGAACTCAAATACCTGTACTTTCTACTTCTTACATGTTGAACTCAAATACCTGTACTTTCTACTTCTTACATGTTGAACCCAAACACCTGTACTTTCTACTTCTTACATGTTGAACACCAATACCTGTACTTTCTACTTCTTACATGTTGAACCCAAATACCTGTACTTTATACTTCTTACATGTTGAACCCAAATTACCTGTACTTTCTACTTCTTACATGTTGAACTCCAAATACCTGTACTTTCTACTTCTCACATGTTGAACTCAAATACCTGTACTTTCTACTTCTTACATGTTGAACACAATACCTGTACTTTCTACTTCTCACATGTTGAACTCAAATACCTGTACTTTCTACTTCTTACATGTTGAACTACAAATACCTGTACTTTCTACTTCTCACATGTTGGAACACAAATACCTGTACTTTCTACTTCTTACATGTTGAACTCAAATACCTGTACTTTCTACTTCTCACATGTGAACTCAAATACCTGTACTTTCTACTTCTTACATGTTGAACACAAATACCTGTACTTTCTACGTCTCACATGTTGAACTCAAATACCTGTACTTTCTACTTCTTACATGTTGAACACAAATACCTGTACTTTCTACTTCTCACATGTTGAACTCAAATACCTGTACTTTCTACTTCTTACATGTTGAACTCAAATACCTGTACTTTCTACTTCTTACATGTTGAACATCAAATACCTGTACTTTCTACTTCTTCTACATGTTGAACTCAAATACCTGACTTTCTACTTCTACATGTTGAACCCAAATACCTGTACTTTCTACTTCTCTACATGTGAACTCAAATACCTGTACTTTCTACTTCTCATCATGTTGAACTCAAATACCTGTACTTTCTACTCTCTTCACATGTTGAACTCAAATACCTGTACTTTCTACTTCTTACATGTTGAACATCAATACCTGTACTTTCTACTTTCTACATGTTGAACTCAAATACCTGTACTTTCTACTTCTCACATGTTGAACCACAAATACCTGTACTTTCTACTTCTCACATGTTGAACTCAATACCTGTACTTTCTACTTCTCTACATGTTGAACTCAAATACCTGTACTTTCTACTTCTACATGTTGAACCCAAATACCTGCTTACTTTCTACTTCTTACATGTTGAACACAAATACCTGTACTTTCTACTTCTTACATGTTGAACTCAAATACCTGTACTTTCTACTTCTTACATGTTGAACTCAAATACCTGTACTTTCTACTTCTTACATGTTGAACTCCAAATACCTGTACTTTCTACTTCTCTACATGTTGAACTCAAATACCTGTACTTTCTACTTCTTAACATGTTGAACTCAAATACCTGTACTTTCTACTTCTTACATGTTGAACATCAATACCTGTACTTTCTACTTCTACATGTTGAACTCAAATACCTGTTACTTTCTACTTCTTACATGTTGAACACAAATACCTGTACTTTCTACTTCTCACATGTTGAACTCAAATACCTGTACTTTCTACTTCTATCATGTTGAACACACAATACCTGTACTTTCTACTTCTCTCATTTCCCAAACAGCTGGTTCTTTAGTCTGAATGTGTGTTTGGTGCTGGTCATTATTCTTTAGAGTCACTGCGTGCCTATTGGTTGGAACACGATCCGTGTATCCATCACGTTCCCTGGTCTTCTCTAAAGAAGAGGGACCAATGGAAACGTTGTCATGTTGCCGTTGGTCACCATGGAAACATTCATTAGCTAACAATTACATTATTGTTCTATTGATATAAAGGGAGGTCAGGTACTCTTTAAAGCAGCTGCTAGCTATGGGTACTTTCTACTGAAGTACACTTCAAAGCCTCTTTACTTTGACTTGAGTAAAGAAGTTTAGTCAGTACTTCTACTTTCACCAGAGTATTTTAAACACGAGTATCTGTACTTCTACTTCTTGAGTAAAGGATGTGTGTACTTCTGCCATCTCTCACTTACAGTATGATGAGGTCTTTCGAAGCGTTGGGCTTCAGTGCAAACTCGGCACAGTTGAGAACTTTGAATCCGAATCCCTCGCAGACCTGGCCGTTGATCTCCGCGGACCGGATGGTGATGGGCAGCAAACCCGTGTTCTCCACCCTGAACGTCCTCTTCAGCGTGAAGTTCGGCTCTCTCACTTTGGTCTCTGGAATAAAAGGAAGGGATGAAATAATAATTAAAGACATGTAAGATTTTCTGGGATAAAAATCACAAATTAACGAGATTTTATTCCATACAAATATTTTCTTAAACGTGTACATTTACCATCTCAGAGAAATTGTGATACATTTCATGTTGATATGTTTCCTGTAAATGTGTGACCTTTCATCTCAAATAATGTTGGACCTTTTTCCACAAACGAATGACTTCATAATCTCCAGGTTTTTCTCGTCAAGAGATAGAAAAGCGCATAATTATTAGGAGTTATGGTAGTTCTTATAATTCCTCTCTGTGAAGAAGACGCCTTCATCACAGTTGGCTTAGGGGCATGGTAAAAGGCACACTAATAACTTACCTGGACATCGATCAAATAAAACCCAAGTGACTATTTGTTCAAGGCAGCTTTATTTGAAGTCATACCTAACGTTGCTGCGCCGAAGTAACCTGCTTACCCTCTCGTTCAAGGTTGTGAAGTCCAAACAGAGCACAGAAAACGGCAGCCTTAAGTAGAGGCTCAATCAGTTGAAACACCTGTGCTCAATTGGAGCATACCATGTGGTGCACGGGCGCGGGTGACCATTTTCTTCTGTGGTCAGAAATGTAGAATACGTTGACCCATTTGATTTATTGTGTTTAATTGGTTTGAACTACATTTTGAATACATTTGTCGATGATAAGAATAACAGTAATTAAGGGTATACATAATTGATTGTCCTATGGGGCTTAACATATATAAACCTCTGGCCACAAGTGTTTTGAGGTTAGTCTGACTGTGGCTGTAGAGCAGAGAGGTGCCAGTGATATTTCTTCGACCTGTATATATATATATATATATATTGAGGTTTGTTTTTCTTTCTATTTTGGACTGTACAGTAGATCCTTGTTACTTTGTGTTCTTTCAGCTGTTAATAAAAGCACCTAAGGATACATTTTTTGCGACTCTAGCCATCTTATTTAATTCCGAGTTTTTTGTAACACTCTCACACAGGATACACAATTTACAATATGTACTGGGCAGGGGGAAGGTGTTTATACTCAGACATTTTTTTAAAGTTCCGAATTTAAAGGTCACCTATCGTGCTATTTTTAGGCAATAGCGTAGCTCTCAGATATATACAAATATAAAAAAACATGTCTATGAAGTGTTTTGCTCAAAATACCAAACAGATCACCCATTCTAGCCACGCCTCATATCCCTCTATTTCACTTCCTGTTTCAAAAGTGCTGATTTGGGGATAAAGCTTTAAAAAGAAAAAAAGGAGGGGTCTGAGCTCATGCGGGACCCGGCAGCTACTGTCTAAACTAAATGCTGCCGTGATGAAACGCCATATCATGGATTATCAAGGATCTGAAACAGTCTGGAGCTCAAAGGCTTTCTCTCTTGCCGGTTATACCACAAGGTGAGTTCCTTTCTACTTCCTGCTTCTTCACACACATGCTCTCCAGCACAGGTTATCTCTGAGTGTTAGCGATGCTAACGTAAACACCGACCATATTACGTCCAAAGCAGTCGGGCATTGTTTCAGACAGCATCCTTGAAATAGTGGCTTTGGAGCATCCTTCCTCGACATTGAGAAACACCCTGTATGTGTGTATCTGTATCGATGTTATGTTATGCAACTCTCTGTATGCGTTTTATAATTTGTGAATTTAGGTTTTAGGATCCCCTCGAAAATTATCATTCTCTAATCTAATTTGTTTCAGATACAACCAACCCTGATGTGATGTCGTCAACATATGGATGTGGCTTTGTTGAAATGAAAGTGTATTTAATCTGCCTTTCGTCCAGTGTAAAGGCATCCCGGCCGGGGTCCCACACTCACTCTCTGTGCAGTCCTTCAGCAGCGCCTCGGTCATCTTGAACCTCAGAGAGCTGCCCTGACCCGGAGGCTTCCCCGCCACCTTCAGGCTCTCCGTCGTTCCTCTGCCGTGAAGAATGATGGTTTCGATCACCGTCAGATTATTCCTGAAGAGAAAACACAACACACAATGTTCAGAAGAAGAATGCATACTTAGTTTAGTTATTGCCTTTCTAAAGACACAGGCTTTTCCCCATTACTCAGATGGGGAGACGGCATTGACGTCAATGAACATGACGATATCAAAATGCAATATTGATGTCAAGAAATACCAACGTTTCCTTATTTGTATTGACAATATACACGTGTTTTTTCCAATGCAGCAGTTGCACACAACATACAGTGACTACACTAACAGCGTTAATACTTTTTTTCCATGTGAAATTGTCAAAAATAGGGTTTAAATTATTGAGTTATGGCCAAAAACTGGTGGTTTGAAGTTACAGTGGCATTTACTTCTGACCACAATTATACCAACTTCTATATATCAATATTCCAATTACTTGTATAAAGACTATTCTGCACTATTTCCATTATATTCTATTTTATTTACTTGCACTATTTTATCTGTTTTATGTGTTGCACTGTTGGAGGAGCCTAAGATGTTCATCGTCATATCTACTAGGGCTGTCCCGAATACCATTTTTCGGGCTCCGGATATTCGGTAGTAATCAGCAGCGAACCGCTTCAACACGTGTATTTCGGTGTATTCACGGCATTCTTTTTGTTATTCTACAGTATTGTTGTTTTATAGTTATTTGTGAATGTAACCCAATTTGTGTTCGTTGACATTGAAAAGGATATTGCATTGTGTTTGTTACTTTCGTTGCAGTTGTATATGTCTTAAGTGTAATTTGGCTTGGCTTCCTATTTATGGACATGCTTTTATTTTGAAGGAGAGTTAGCGCAGTTGACAGGAAGTTGTTGTTGCTATGGAAACAACGTGACGGAGATTAACGGAGAAAAGTAATATCTACATATAAAGACGGAGAAAGTAAACGATAACGTTTATGGTTAAGTGTTAGCACCCCCGAAGAGGCACAAGCTCTTACGTTGATATTGGAGATTTCAATAAATTCAATTTGGAAAAAAACGAATAACGAAATTGAAACCCGAATAGTACTCCAACGAACGAATATTCGGGTACAGCCCTAATATCTACACTGTAGCTATTTGTACAAATGACAATAAAAGCCTTGAATTATCTAATCAGTTCCCCGTTGAGTCTAAGTGGACGTTTCTGCCTATTCGTGAAGAAATTCCCCGAACCAGTTCCTTTAATACCAACCGGATAACAAGGCTAGTATTACCGACACAAGGAAAAGAAACCAACACGATGGAAACAGTTTATTTTTCTGTAATAACAGACATTACCTGACGATGAGGAGGGAGGAGACGCTGTGGTTGCTGGTGGAGTGAACCTCACGTTGAAGGCCTTTATCTCTCCGGGCAGCAGCAGCAGGTTGTACACAAAGGGCCGGGTCGATCCCTCCACGAAGCCTGAGCTGCTCTTTATTAGGGACGTCTGCAAAACACACAGAGAGAGAGAGAGACTGTTAGACACAACCTGCGTCCACATGCAGCTCATTCATGCTCAATTAGTCGCTCAGAAACGATTCTCTGTGAACTCACTCACCTGGTTTCTGTGGACCTGGAACTCTAAGGTGCTCGTGTCGATGTTGATGTTGGATAGGTTTGCTAATGGCAGCCTGGAAGATACAATGGTTTTTGATGTTGAAATAAAGTTTAAATATCAGAAATAAAGACAAAATATTGAAGAAAAACGTCAAGATTTAGAGAATAAATGTCAAAGCTTTGATACTAAAGTCAAAAATATCGAGATTAAATGTTTTAATGTCGATAATAAAGTCTAAATGTAGATTTTAAAAAGTTGAAATATCAAGAAAAGAGTTATAATATTGAGAAAAACGTCAAAACAAAGTTATAATATTGATAAAAAAGAGTGTAAATATCAGGAATAAAGTCAAAATGCGGTGAATAAAAGTCCAAATTGTTGATAAAAACCGTCTAAATATCAAAATAAGGCCAAAATATTGAAGAAAAATGTCAAAATGTAGAGAATAAATGTCAAACCTCTGACACTAAAGTCAAAAATAATGAGAATAAACGTAAAAACTAAGTATAATATTGATAAAAATAATAAAAATATGAAGAATAACGCTTTAATGTTGATAACAAAGTCAAAATGTTTAGAATAAAGTCAAAAGGTGGTGAATTAAAATACAAAACACAAGCCCAGACACCAGAGAGGACCACAGTGAGAGGAAGGTGAAGGGGTTAAATAGAGAAAGTGCCGAGTTTGTGAAAACGTCCCACCTGTCCGCCAGCTTTCCAGAAAACACCGAGGGGTTGGGCAACAAGGCCAACGGGAGAACCTGCACGTAAACGAGCACGTCTGCAGGGTTTTGCAGAATCACCTGCTCCTCCTGCAGGAAAGCACAAAGACGTTTCACTCAGTTTCACGAGGCAAGTCAAAGTGCTTCACAAAGCGGAAAGACATTAAACACGTTAGACACGTTAAAAAGCAGACATAATAAAACATGAATAACAAAAGGAACACACATAAACGTTACAGTGCCGTGTGAGATGTGAATAGTTCAATTAAAAGCAGCGGCAACAAGAAAAGTCTTCAGCCTGGATTTCAAAGCGGTCAGAGTTGCAGCGGAACCTCAAGACATTCCTGTGTGTGTGTGTGCGCTTTGTTGTTGTTTACTCACAGAGGAGCTGTTTGTGTTGGTCAGAGGGAACATGATTCTCTGAGAGGAGTTCACCAGCGACGGCCAGGTCAGGTGAGCCGTGATTTTAGCTTGCACGTTCTTCTGGAGGTCCGTGTTGACTTCAAAAACGGCTTCGATCCTTTTTGGAAACAGAAAAAAAAAAAAAAAGACATCTTGTGACGTTTTTATCATTCGGGAAAATTCTCATGTATCAAAAGTTGCTTAAAGGGGACCTATCATGCAAAATGCACTTTGTGATGTCTTCTCTACATCAATGTGTCCCCGGTGCGTTGGGGAACTCACGCAGCGTCAGAAAACAAACCCTCTCTCTTTTCCTCCGTACCCACATCTCTAAAAACGGGGCTACAACGGAGCTGATCCAGATTTGCGTCCGATATGACGTAATATCTGAAATGTGGACCCACGGCCCAATCAGAAACGTTGCTATCAGAAACAATGCCCGACTGTTTTGTTTTGGTCGGTGTTTACATTAGCATCGCTAACACTCAGAGCTAACCTGTACTGGAGAGCATGTGTGTGAAGAAGCAGGAAGTAGAAAGGAACTCACCTTGTGGTATAACCGGCAAGAGAGAAAGCCTTTGAGCTCCAGACTGTTTCAGATCCTTGATAATCCATGATATGGAGTTTCATCACGGCAGCATTTAGTTTAGACGGTAGCTGCCGGGTCCCGCATGAGCTCAGACCCCTCCGTTTTATTTATTTTTAAAGCTTTATACCCAGAATCAGAACTTTTGAAACAGGAAGTGAAACAGAGGGATATGAGGCATGGCTAGAATGGGTGATCTGTTAAACACTTAATATGTTTTTGACATGTTTTTTATATATTTTGATATATCTGAGAGCTGTGCTATTGCCTAGAAATAGCACGATAGGTGACCTTTAAAAATCATCTCAGTATGATGAAGTATAATTGAACTGTGCCTGTGGCTATGTATAGTTATTCACTTCATATTGAATGTTCAATTACATGAAATTATGAGCCGTCTTGCCTTAGTTTCGTTTGATGTGTGTGTGAGGACCCCAGGAAGAATACCCCATGCTCATGCTAGTGCTAATGGGGATCCTAATAAAGAGTACGTGAGAATTGAGGGAATTGTAGGCAGAAAATACAGAAATAAACGTGGAACCAACTTATTCTGAGGTACAACTCGAGAGCAAAGTCGTGAATTTAAATGGGAAACACTTGGATGTTCACCGAGAATAAACTTTGAGTTAAAATATAATGAGATTTTGAAGTCATAAGTTTGTGACAAAAGATCAGAAATTCTTTGAGATAAGTCATATTTACAAGAAACGGATTTTATACACATTAGAGAAAAATGAAATTCCTGCAATAAAATAAATAATATTCTTACGTTTGAAATATATCATAATTTCTCTGAGAAAAACAAATATTTGTGTGAAATAAAATTAATTTGTGACTTCTATCCCAGAAAATCTTCGTTATCCTTCATTTTTTTTGTTTACAGCTTTGATCCTGGAAGTTATACGTTTTGTCTTTAAATGTTACCTCCCTCCGCCGGTCATTGTTTCCGCTGCAGAAGCAAATAGACCATGGCCAACTCATTTGTATATATATAGTGGCTCAGTCAGTAGGGGCTTGGACTGTGAGCCGCAGGGTCGCCGGTTCAAATCCCCGAACAGACCTAAATATGGAGTGTGGACTGCTACTCTGAGAGGTCCCAGTTCACCTCCTGCCCTGCCGTGGCGCCCTTGAGCAAGGCACCGGACAACCCTTCCCCCCACTCCCATTGCTCCCCGGGCGCTGTACACTAGCTAGACTCCTGGTGCTAGGATGGGTTAAACGCAGAGAACACATTTCACATTTCATAATGAGTTAATAAGATAAGATGTACTTTATTGATCCCAATTTGGGAAATGTTTGAGAAGAAAAAAACAACAATGTAAACATCGCAACATTGAAATAAAATAGCATTACCCATAATCCCCCCTGTTTCCAAAGTGCTGATTCTCTGTCTGTTACTTTAGATGAAAATAAGGAGCCCCTCCCCACGTCCCTCTGAGAGACATGTGGTTACAAAGAACTCAATGGAGCTCTAGAGGAGATTCAGGTGATAAGGGGGGGGGGGGGGGGGGGGGGGTTACCTTGGTTTCTGATTGGCTAATGGTTACACAAGACAACACATCGTGATGACATCATGAAGTGGCCAAAATCTGATCAGCTCATTTTCAGACAGTTTTTTATAGAAATGGATCAAAAAGAGAGAGAATCTTTGTTCCTGAAACTTTCAGAGTCTCTTTCCACAGAGGGGACACATGTTGATGTAGAAGAGACATGGAGAAGAGGGGACACATGTTGATGTAGAAGAGACATGGAGAAGAGGGGACACATGTTGATGTAGAAGAGACATGGAGAAGAGGGGACACGTGTTGATGTGAAGAGACATGAAGAAGAGGGGACACATGTTGATGTAGAAGAGACATGGAGAAGAGGGGACACATGTTGATGTAGAAGAGACATGAAGAAGAGGGGACACATGTTGATGTAGAAGAGACATGAAGAAGAGGGGACACATGTTGATGTAGAAGAGACATGGAGAAGAGGGGACACATGTTGATGTAGAAGAGACATGAAGAAGAGGGGACACATGTTGATGTAGAAGAGACATGAAGAAGAGGATTTTGCATGATAGGTGTCCTTTAAGTATAAACTCACTTGTGTCCCGAGCGCTCTTTGAGCTCTTTCCATCTGCGCAGGAGTTTCTGATGAAGGTCTACGTCTGCGTCCCAGATGTCTTCCTGAAGCGCCAGACCGTGAGGCTTCGACTCCGCTGGGAGGGACACACAGATTCATCAATACAACATTTCGGTTCTCGCTGTGGGAGATTTGCACCGAAGAGTGTTCAGGCCCGGCATAAGAGGGAAACGTTATTAAGGAAGATCTATTTTATAGTTACGCATGTTGAGAATTAAGCGATAATGTTCAGATTAAAGGTCTCGTCTCGTGCTATTTTTAGGCATATATTACGAGTCTCAGATATTTAAAATATATAAAAACAGATCATGCATTTTAGAAATCCCTCAAACCCCTCTTCTGCAGCCTTGTTAGAGAAACGCGGATTTTGGGTCCTTCGCTTAAAAAAAAAAAAAAAGGAGGCGGAGCTAATGCCTGATCAGAATTCTACCGGAGATAAAGTTAAATTCTGCTGTGATAAAACGCCATCCTGTTCTAAACCACATCAAGGATTATCTCTTGCAGGTTTATCACAAGGTGAGTTCCTTTTTTATTTCCTGATTTTTAAACACGTGCTCTCCAGTACAGGTTAGCTCTGAGTGTTAGCGAGGCTTGCTAATGTAAACAAAGACCAGATTACGTCCAAAACACGTCAGGCATTGTTTCTGATAGCAACTCTCTGTGGGTCCGCTGCCGATTTGACGTCAGATCGGCAGCAAATCTGTATCCGCTCGTTGTACCCCCGTTTTTAAAAGATGTGGGTACATAGGAAAAGAGAAAGGGTTTTATTTTCTGACGCTGCGTGAGTTCCCCGACGCACCGGGACACATATTCATGTATAAAAGACATCCACAAGTTCATTTGGACGATAGGTCCCCTTTAAAGTCAACGTACCGAGAATGAAGTCAAAAATATTGAGAATAAATGGAAAAATAGTCTGAAATCCAAAAATAACGAAAATGTTCGTAATAAAGTCATAATATTGAGAATTAACGTAATAATGGGAATAAAGTTAATTTATTGAGACTTAAGTACAAATTGAGTCAGAATATTAAGAATTAAGTAAAAATCTGGTGAACAAAGTCAACATTTTGATTATAAAAGTTAAACATTTGAATAAAAATGAATATACTTAAAGTTGGATTTTATTCTTCAATATCGTCCTTTGTTTTTACCTCTCATGCCCGGCCCTTCAACTCTTCTATATTTTATTTCACACACACACACACACACACACACACACACACAACACACACACACACACACACACCCACACACACACACACACACACACACACACACACCACACACACACACACACACACACACACACACACACAGAAAACCAACAACTTACATTTAAGCACAAATGGCAGCCCCACATAACAGTGATCCCCGCACTGCAAGCTGGCGTCAAAATAAATATTAGCCACCTGAAAAAGATGGAGGAAAGAAAAGTAAGTTCACGTTCATCAGGAGCATAGTGAGCTCAGGGAGACGAGACGAAGGGGAACGCATACCTTCGATTTCCGTCTGGGCTCCAGCTCGTCTTTGTTGTTGCGCAGCCGCTTATAATAAAAGCGAATGTCTTCGGTCAGCGAGCGGATCTGCTGCAGCCGCACTTTCTGAGTGAAGGAGCTCTGGATGCTGAAGCTCTGATGAACCACTTTGCCCTGAAGAACAAATACATTTCAGACACGTTAAGAGCAGAGAGGGCAAAAGTACACACATCCTTTACTCAAGTAGAAGTACTCGTGTTTAAAGTACTCTGGTAAAAGTAGAAGCAGGGGCGCCGTAAGTTAGGACGATTCTAAGGGCCCGTGACTGACAGGGGCCCAAACTATTTTAGAACATTAAGATTTTTTTTTTTAAAGTGGACCTATCATGCTATATTTGAAACATATATTGTAGAGCCATACCTACCTAGATAAAACATGTCTGAAGTTCTTTTTCAAAATACCAAACAGATCATGCATTTTAGCCTTGCCTCATTTCGCTCCATTTGCTCTTTTCCAGCCCTGTTTTTGCAAAGGCTGATTCTGCTTCTGTGGCAGACTACAGCGCCACCTACAGGCCTGGCATATGTACTACAGCGTCTCCAGCGCTTTCGAGCGGTCTCTCATCCCCCTGATAGGTGGAGAGTAGCCCATGTAGGCGGAGCACCCCTTTTCTGACGTCAGAAAAATTTAAATAATAATCAGCTCAGTTTTTATAGATTTGGGTACGGAGGAAAAGAGAGAGGGTTGTGTTTCCTGACCCTGGAACACCGGGGACACATGTTCATGTATAAAAGACGGACAAAAGTGCATTTTGCACGATAGGTCCCCTTTAAGTAACCGATGTGATATCTTTTCATGGGGCCCAAAATCCCTGGCCCGAGTAGAAGTACTGACTAAACTTCTTGACTCAAGTAAAAGTAAAGAAGTATGGGCTCTGAAATGTACTTAAGTAGAAAGTACCCATAACTGCCAGCTGTTTTAAAGAGTACCTGACTTCCCTTTATATTAAGTAAGGGATAATGTGCAGTGAGGCGGTCATTATGGGGAAAAGAACACCCGCCAGGCGGTTCAGGAGCCCGACGCGACATTTTTCTTGACATTCAAACTTTATTCTTGATATTTAGACTCTTTTTATCAACAGTATAACTTTTATTCTCAATATATTTGACATTTATTCGTAATATTTTGATGTTTTTCTTGATATTGCAACTTGTTTTATCTACAATTAGACTTTATTGTCAACATTGAAACTTTATTCTTGATATTTAGACTATTTTTAATCAACATTATAACTTGTTTTTTACGTTTAAAACTTTACAAACAAATGAACAAGTTGTTGTTACCATTACATCGGAGGTACAGGGTCCCACGATTCAATAAAGAAAGACTGAAGCACCAGTCGATCCTCAAATTAAACATCCCAGATCTAATGTACGTTCGAGGGTCTTAAACTAGTTTTTTCGGTGTTTGTAATGGTATGTTAAATGTCTGTTTCCTTGCATCGTGCCTTAATATGTGACCTTGTTTGATTTTGCAAACGGAGGTGCTGCGATGCAAGAAAAATGTCCGATTGATCTGACAGTAAAGTATTATCGTATCGTAAGTCTAACCTTCAAGTTTACATCGAATACAATATTAAATGTCTCTTATTCGGTGCAATTTACTAGTAAACGTTTGCACAGAACTATTTGTAAACAGCATTTTTCATGCCTGCACTAACTCGCTGTCGGAGGGCTTGATAACACACTCCCCACTTGTCGGCGGACCCTCCATGTGAACGCGCAAACATAGTGGAAATGCGCAAACATGTGTGTGGGTCGGTTTGGAATCAGGCCTCCGGGTTACTCACTGGAAACGAAGCCGGTAAAACGATGTGCTTCGGAGAGCTGCTTAGCGTCCCCACTGCGATGAGAGCTTTCACTGGGATGGTTAATATCTGACGGGGGGGAGAAGAGGGAACATTAGACTGACTACTGATTGGTTTAAAAATAGCAGCTTTTGATTGGCTTCCTACCTCGTAGTCTGTGGTGATGTGAATGGCTCCATCATACAGGCCCTCCAGTGCTTTGGCCACCAGTGTCACTCTGAATGCGGCATAATAGCCGGACGCCAATATCACCTTTAAAGAGAGGAAAATAAGACAAAGAAAGTTGGTCAGTGTGTGTTTTTATACGCAAGAATAACCTTAATCTTAACCGCGTCTCTTTAAAGGGTGTAAATCCTCACAGTTTTGTGGCTGGAGGCGGAGATGTTCTGCAGCTCTCGGAGGTGGTTCAGAGCCACGGTGGCGTTTCCTTTCTCCGTCTTCAGCAGCTCCATCGAAATACTGTCTCCTGTGACGAGCCACGACTTTATCTCCAGCTGCAGGACAGAAAGGAAAAGTTACAGACTGTGGAGGCTTTCAAAAAAGGCCTAAAAACGCATCTTTTTAGAATAGCCTTTAACTAGATTTTTAAATCCCCCACATTATGCCATGCGGGCATGAATGTCACAGCTTTTATTATGTTGTTTTAATTGTTTTTTTATTGTTGTTTTGTTTCACCCTTTTTAATTTTTAATTTTGTAGCACTTTGAGTTTTGTTTACGCAAATGAAAAGTGCGCTTATAAATAAAATATATTATTATTATTATTAAACACAAACAACTGTGAAGGGAGTCCTTTGGCAGAACGCTGTCTGTACGTTTGCAATCTGCAGTAGTCTCGTGTCTCCTAGGGGTCCTTCAGTGTGTGTTTGGCTGTTTAGACAAACCCTGGTCTCTTTGGGGAAGTTGTGTGTGTTGACTGTTGAGTTTCAATATGTGTTGATTCTGGTCGACTTGCAGTAGTTTTGTGTCTCCTAGGGGTCCTTTAGTGTGTCTATTAGCTATTTAGTGTCAAACCGTTGTACTTTCGTGTCTCTTTGGGATAGTTTTGTGTGTGCTTCGACTGTTAAGTTTCAATATGTGTTCATTTTGGTCGATTTGCAGTAGTTTTGTATCTTTTGGTCTATTCTTGTGCGTCTTTTAGCAATTTAGTGTCAAACCTTTGTCCTTTTGTGTCTTTTTTGGGTAGTTTTGTGTGTGTTTCGACTTTTGGGTTTCAATATGTGTTCATTTTGGTCGATTTGCGCTAGTTTCGTGTCTCCTAGGGGTCCTTTAGTGTGTCTATTAGCTATTTATTGTCAAACCGATGTACTTTCGTGTCTCTTTGGGTTAGTTTTGTGTGTGTTTTGAATGTTGAATTTCAATATGTTTACATTTTGGTCGATTTGCAGTAGTTTTGTGTCTCTTAGGGGTTATTCTGTGTGTGTTTTGGCTGTTTTGTGTCAAACCGTTGTCCTTTTGTGTCTCTTTTGGGGAAGTTTTTAATTTTGAGTTTCAATATGTGTTGATTTTGGTTGATTCTTAGAAGTTTTGTGTCTCTTATGGGTCATTTTGTGTGTCTTTTGGGGTAGTTTTGTATCTCTTTGGTCTATGTTTGTGTGTCTTTTAGCTATTTAGGGTCAAACAGCTGTCCCTTTGTGTCTCTTTAGTGTAGCTTTGGTGTGTTTTGACTGTCGAGTTTAAATTTGCACTCCTTTGTGTCACTTTGTTGGTGTTTTTTGTGCTTTTGGGTTTTTAGGCTCACATTTTGGTCATTGTGTGGTTGTATTGTGTCTCTTCCCACTGAACCCTCGTGTGCTCGTTCAGTAAAAGCAGCATTCTGCGTGACCTCACCTCTATGGGATTACTGTTGACCACCACAAATATGATGCTGCTTGTGTCTGTTGCACTGCGGACCCCAAAGTCCAGGATGTTCTCCTTCAGACTGGGAGGCAGGACCAGAGGCTTTTCGAAAAAGGCGACAAAAAACAAACACGTTACGCATATCACCAAGAACCAGGATGTCTACCCTGCCTTACAAAGACATGAAGACATTTAAGACATATATGGTCAAAACTGAAAACTGAATGTGACTTCTGTTTTTCTTCACAAGAGCTTTCAACGTGGCAAAGAAAAAACTAGTTCCTCATAAAGATATCAGTCTGCAATTGAACTGAGACAGAAACAGCTGGAGATACATTCCATTTCTACAAGCTAACGACTGTAAATGATCAACTCATAATCACAATTTCAAGGAACTGCGGTTATCTGTTATGCAGTTTATCAGCTTGTCTGGAAAGCATACATTTTAACCCCTTTTCTGCCAACTTCACTGCTTCAGTAGCGGTATTTTATGATGAAACAGACTTTTTACGTGATAAAAATGAAAGTTATAAAGGTTAATATGCTCTTTGTTCAGCACCGCTTTGATGGTAGGTAAATAAGCTCCATTGTGTACCTCCAGGAAGCCGGTGTAGGCCCGGACAGGCAGGTGAAACTTGGATGCGTTTGTGATGAGCAGGATGTTGCTGTCTATGTGGATGGAGGGTCGCACAGGTCGGAAGAGCAGGGAGAAAATGTACCGAGACTCGTGTGCGGGGATCAGGATGGGGGCGCTGAAGTTCTGCGCCTGAAACAGAAAGGGAAGTCAGCCGATGTAACAATTCACATATCAGCTGGTTGGATGCTTTAAAGCAGAGTTGCACGAGGTATTCTTCACAGACGGCGTGTTTTTCTACAGCAGCAATAAACTGCTTTGGGAGTGTTTTTAAGACGCCAAAAAACTTCAATTTCAGTCTAAATGCAAGCTATATTTTCACCACTGCACCCGGTCTGAAGGGGAGCTAAAGCCATTCTCTGTGCTCTCTTTAAAGCCACCAGACTCCATCTAAAAACAGTACATTTTATATCTGTTAGCTTGTTTGTGTTTAGCAAGGTGTATGCAGGAATCCTGAAGTCAAATGTAAAGACCTTTTTTTAAGACCCTTCCCATACATGTTAAGACCTCATCGCCACTTTGAGTTCTAACCGGTTACCTTGGCGACACACTTCACCTCACATTGACTATATACAGCAGAAGTGTGTGAGTGACAGGGAGTGTGTGTAGCGACAGGAAGTGTGTGTGTAGCGACAGGATGTGTGTGTGTGTGTAGCAACAGGGAGTGTGTGTAGCAACAGGGAGTGTGTGTAGCAACAGGGAGTGTGTGTAGCAACAGGAAGTGTGTGTAGCAACAGGGAGTGTGTGTAGCAACAGGAAGTGTGTGTAGCAACAGGGAGTGTGTGTAGCACCAGGAAGTGTGTGTAACGACAGGAAGTGTGTGTAGCAACAGGGAGTGTGTGTAGCACCAGGAAGTGTGTGTAACGACAGGAAGTGTGTGTAGCAACAGGGAGTGTGTGTAGCAACAGGGAGTGTGTGTAGCAACAGGGAGTGTGTGTAGCAACAGGGAGTGTGTGTAGCAACAGGGAGTGTGGTAGCAACAGGGAGTGTGTGTAGCAACAGGGAGTGTGTGTAGCGACAGGGAGTGTGTGTAACGACAGGGAGTGTGTGTAACGACAGGGAGTGTGTGTAACGACAGGGAGTGTGTGTAGCAACAGGAAGTGTGTAGCGACAGGGAGTGTGTGTAGCGACAGGGAGTGTGTGTAGCAACAGGGAGTGTGTGTAGCAACAGGGAGTGTGTGTAGCAACAGGGAGTGTGTGCTGAAGCAAAGCGACGACATTGAAGGCAGAAACTCACATCTCGGTTGCTTCTGCGGCGGCCGGCTCTTGGGGATGACGGAGAGCGGGTGCAGAGTTTTGGAGGTGAAGCTCTTCCGCTGTTTGTTCTCCAGCGGCGTCACATAGGGAAGCTCCAGAGAACTGAACACAGGAAACGCTCGTCATTAAAAGCACTTTTTTATAGAAAGAAATAATAATGTATAAAGCTTTATTTACACTTTTCATACAGCACAAGCAGTTTAACCCGTTGAGCCCCGAGCCTGTTTTCAGACCTCAGGCTCGAAAATAACATGCCCAGAACAAATGACTATAACTTCACTTCTAAATGGGGTAAATTAATAATCTGTTTTCTCAAAGCTAGGATAAACCTGTGAGTTGGACGTAGACGAGTCAGAATCAATATAGATGTTTTTTATTTTAAAGTAAATTCAGATTGAACATAGTGAAAACATGTAAAATATAGTGTCCGTCCAACAAAAAAAACTTTACTTATAGTGAAAACCACCCTTGAGTGATGGGATAGTAGACTAAAAGCTTTAGGAATCCAAACTATAACATTAATAAGTACCCTGTATCAAGATTGATGCAAAACAAGTGACCTTTGACCTTTTTAGAGAGATTTAGCATTTGGGTTGATTTGCCATATCTCTGCCCCCCTCGGTCGATGTTGATGATTGACACCTCGTTTGAACCGTTAGAGCCAATCGAATCGAGGGGAGGTTCCTAAAATCCATCTAAACATTACCCATTGGTGAATGAGTGCTGCGTAGCCAGAATGCCCAAAACCGGAAGCTGTCATACACTCTCGTAGCTATCATAGCAGCTATATATGAAATCGCCGTTATTGACATAAATATGAAGATGGATTATCAGTAATCATTTCAAAGTGACAGACACATTGGATTAACCTTCAGCAGCGTTTTTTGTATCGTTTACAGCCGTTTCTTTGGCTCCGCAAAGCTAATTTTTTGTGTTGTTGTCGTTTCGCCGCGAGTTCTGATCGCTCGGTGATGATACTTATATGTCTGGAATCTGTGGAATCTCCGCTTGCCAATCGATATCTTTGAGCTGATCCGATAAGTAATAAGGGTATTTTACCTTGAGTTCTGTGCTAAGTGCGTTAGCATTTTTTCGCTCAGGGCTAATTCAGAAGCTTGGTATCACCGTTTTGTTTCGTTTAGCTAAAAATTGTTAATATTGTCTGAAAGCTGAGTTTCTTCCCGTTAAAGGTGGGGTAGGTAAGTTTGAGAAACCGGCTCGAGATACACTTTTTGTATATTCCATGGAATGCTCTGAACATCCCGATAGCAATGAATATCTGAAGTGCTTTGACAAAAAATACATAAACAAATGTCATCTGTGGAAGCCGTGATACTGTAAAAAGTACAACCATGGCCTACCTGCCTGTCAGCCTTCCATCGGGGCACAAACTGATCTCGTGCCCTCATTGGTCATGTGGCGTTCGTGTGTGTTGGAGGAGGGGCTCGGTAAGGAAGTGGCAGATTTTCTCTGGTTGTGTATTTTCAAATTCTAGCGATCTCGAGCCGGTTTCTCAAACTTACCTACCCCACCTTTAAGGGAGTATGACACATTCATAGTTTGTTAAATGTTAAGAAGCCCTCAGACGCTGTTTCTTGCAAGATGTTGCGTTTTCACAAGTTAAAAATAAGAAATTCCCCTCAGATCAGATGCAGTGAATATAACATTTGAACAGGTTAAGAGACACGAGGAGGTAAAAGGCATGAAAATAGAAATCAATAAAATAAATGGACAGACTGGATTTTTCCACCGGGCACTCTTTCTTTATGATGGCGGGGTTTCTTGGGTTTGGGTTTAAGGAGGATATTGACGGCTCTTCTTTCACTTTCCCCGTCGTTACTGTCCCGCCTTTCTTTTTCACCGGTTCCTGAGAGGAGTGAAAGCAGCTCGTTAACAGACATTTCCGTGGTAGATGAGCGACACTTGGTGACGTGTAGGGGCTGGTAAACCAAGAATATGAATTAACACTGTTTTCATAATGGATCGATTGTTAGAAATCCATTGTTCATACAAAAAAGATGAAAAATCTTGGAAAAAGAAAATAAGATCTAGAAAATGTCAGAATCAGGAAGTGTGTGTGTAGCGACAGGAAGTGTGTGTGTAGCGACAATAAGTGTGTGTGTAGCGGACAATAAGTGTGTGTGTGAGCGACAATAAGTTGTGTGTGACGACAGGAAGTGTGTTGTAGCGACAATAAGTGTGTGTGTAGCGACAATAGTGTGTGTGACGACAGGAAGGTGTGTGACGACAGGAAGTGTGTGTGACGACAGGACAGTGTGTGTGACGACGACGTGTGTGTGACGACAGGAAGTGTGTGTGACGACAGGAAGTGTGTGTGACGACGGGAAGTGTGTGTGACGACGGGAAGTGTGTGTAGCGACGGGAAGTGTGTGTAGCGACAAGAAGTGTGTGTGACGACAGGAAGTGTGTGTGACGACAGGAAGTGTGTATAACGGCAGGAAGTGTGTATAACGACAGGAAGTGTGTATAACGACAGGAAGTGTGTATAACGACAGGAAGTGTGTGTATCGACAGGAAGTGTGTATAACGACAGGAAGTGTGTGTAGCGACAGGAAGTGTGTGTGACGACAGGAAGTGTGTATAACGGCAGGAAGTGTGTATAACGGCAGGAAGTGTGTATAACGGCAGGAAGTGTGTATAACGACGGAGGAGTGTGTATAACGACAGGAAGTGTGTATAACGACAGGAAGTGTGTATAACGACAGGAAGTGTGTATAACGACAGGAAGTGTGTATAACGACAGGAAGTGTGTATAACGACAGGAAGTGTGTATAACGACAGGAGTGTGTATAACGACAGGAAGTGTGTTATAACGACAGGAAGTGTGTTATAACGACAGGAAGTGTGTGTAATGACAGGAAGTGTGTGTAATGACAGTAAGGCCCAATCCCAAAACCACGCCCTACACACTACCCTCCGTTCGCGCGGAGGGTACCGCCACATTCAGGGCTGTCCAAGCACCGAGTGTGGAGGGGGAGTGGGCTATCAAGCCCTCAAACAGCAAGTCTGCAGCGGTGCTGACTGGAGGACCGCGTCTCTACCTGACCGGAGTCACGCTGTGTGTGTCCTCAGGAAACAGGCTGCTTTACAAGTAGTTCCAGCAAACATCCACTGATAAACTGCGATGTCAACGACCTCATGATGACCTCATATGTTTTAACTTAGGATCAAACTAAATGTGTGCATTTTATTATAAAGTTGTGTATATTTACAAACTAAGAAGCGTATAAACATCAGGTTTTTTATAAACTAAAAGAGCTTTTGAAACACAATGAAAGATGTTTGGAATTTTATTTGAGTTATTCATTTCAACTTTTTATCAAAGAGATGCTGATTTGAAACCGTTGTTACATACAGTTTCGGCATTTCCTGTTTCTGCCGGAGAGAGGGGAGGCCGTCCCAAAGCTTGCTGCTGAGTTTACATTCCTCCATCTGACAGGGAGGGAGCCTCGTGTGTCACTCCACGGAGTTCACTACCTCACGGAGGGGTAGTGTGTAGTGGGTAGGGTGTGGTTTGGATTGGCCGAAGTGTTGTGTGACGACAGGAAGTGTGTGTGACGACAGGAAGTGTGTGACGACAGGAAGTGTGTGTAGTGACAGGAAGTGGTGTAGTGACAGGAAGTGTTGTATAGTGACTAGAAGTGTGTGTGACGACAGGAAGTGTGTGTGACAACAGGAAGTGTGTGTAGCGACAGGACGTACTCCTTGCTGTTGGCCTCCGTGTCGGGGTTGGAGGTCTCTGTGGTGGTGGAGGAGCTGTCGTCGTTATCCGCCCCGTTTCTTCAGCTCGTCTCCCTGAGGCTTCACCAAACTCTTCTTCTCTTTCTCCTCCTTCTTCTTCTGGGCTTTTGTTTTCCCCCGCAGCTTCCCTTTGGAGTCCAGCACTGCAGACAATTAAAAAACACCTTTAAGTACCTGTGAATTACTACAGAAGACTTCTACTCCCTACTCTGTAATGAAGACTCATATGAGTATATTTACAGTGTACAGAAAATATATTTCAGGGTAGGATCTGGGGCTTATTTTACGTTGATGCACAGTATCCGTGCTTGCTCCCGTCTGGTTCTTGCACCTTCCCTAAATATATAATTTCACTCATTATTTGAAGCTTAAAACGCACTTTAAGCATTTCAGTCGACAGGTGCACAGAAAAGGGACAAGTTTGCACAACAGTTGCAAATAAGCTTGTGCAACATCTGCCAATTTCTGCCAACATATGTATTTATACTCACAGGCAACGTTCATCAGGCAAATACACACATTTAAATAACAAAATAAACTACACATTTGCAAGAAGGAAAGCTTTGCAACTTCAGATTCAAAAGGTCCCGTGTCACGGCCATTTCTACGGATCATCATTCCATTGTTGAGGTCGACTAGAATATATTTACATTGTTCAATGTTCCAAACTCACATTGGTTTCTCAAACAGCATCTCTGTAATAGTGTGTGTATTCACTCTCTGTCCTAAACGGCTTGTTTGGAGCTCCTGCCCCCCCCCCCCCCCCCTCCCTGTGAGCCCACTGTGCTCTGATTGGTCAGCTCTGTTTCTGATGAGTTCCACCACCGTTACAGCGGAACATCAGTGTTGATTATGTGTTACCATGGCGTTTGTTAGCAACCAGGAAACAACACCAGTAAGGACAAACAGATGCTGCGTGGGGTCTGGGGGCCGTGTTGGCGGGACGTTGCACGGCTGTGAGGAGGGGACAGTGTGAGCTGGGTTCATTTCCTGCTTGCTGCGTGGGGTCTGCGAGACAGCGCGAATGGACGCGGGAAGGAGGGGGGTGTGGGGGGCTGCAGCACCCCCATTTGCGAGGCTCCACTAGCAGACTTGTCAAAGCATTAATTCATGGTTTTTACTCACCGGTATCAGCGTGTTGTTACTTCGGCATCATTTCAAATATGTTCATTGTGTTGCAGTTGCCAGCGATTCTGTCACTAGTTTCTGTCACTCAGCCCGGTTGTTGGTCCGGAAAGAACCACGGTTTCCGAGAGCCAGAAAAACTGTGAAAAAGTACCCGCTAGCCGGAAACTACGCCGAGTGGAAACGCAACCAGAAACGGGCCGGGTTTGACACGGCTTTGAGCATACTTTCATTCAGACTTTATTATCTGGTCATTGAGTGGTCACAACTCAGAGTTGAAATGTTCTGCCCTACCTTTGTTCTGTACGGCCTGCACGCTCTGCTCCTGCGGGGTTTCAGCAGCGCAGAGCGGTTCTGGCCGGTCCAGGTCGTTGTCCATGGCTCCGACCAGGCTGTTGTACTCATCAGAGCCGTCAGAGCCCCTGTGAGGCAGCGCTGACCCGGAGAAACCCTGTAGCTCTGGCTGTTTGGAGCTGCGGGGCTTGCGGTTGGTCAGCTGGAAGACGGGGGGGTCCTTGCTCAGCTGCGAGAGGAGGAGGAGGAGGAGGAAGGGGAGGAGGAAGAAGCTGGCATAGACGGGCGGGAGAAGCCGAGTCGGGAACGTTTGTCCTGGCTTTCCGAGTCTGGGAACGTGCGGCTGTTTCCCTGGCGACCGCCGATCCTCGAGGCTCCGTTACTGGAGGAGTAAAACTCTCAGCGGGGGGTCGCCGTAATCATTCAACCTGAGAGGGGAGAGGAGAATTGTGTTAAATTAAGACCACATTAGCTTCAATGTACCCTACTTGTGATTAGAGCCGCAGAGATTAATCGATTAGTTGGCAAATATTTTTGTAACAACCAGATTGAGTTTATACTTAAAGAAAACAATTAGAATTATGTTCAGTTAAATGTAATGCTCCATGACAGGTACAGGGTATAAGCAGGAATCCTGAAGTCAAATGTAAGACCTTTTAAGACCCTCTCCACACATGTTAAGACCTCATCGCCACTTGGAGTTCTAACCGGTTACCTTGGCGACACACTTTACCTCACATTGACATATACAGTATTGATTGTCCTTCCTCCTTATCTTCCAACCATTTGGACGCAGACTTGCATTTCCCCATAACGATGTTGCTTAGCAACCGGCGTAAACGGACCTTCACACGCTATCAAGCAGTGAGCGTGCGACGTCCTGTTCAGATGACGTCAAACCCAACGGGATGCCATCAATAAACTCCACAGAATCACACGACACACCTACGCCATGACTACATTCAGGCAGACTGTAGAACACAACCTCTCTGGACCATTTATATACTTATTGGAAACAAGCTACAAAATGTAATACCTTGGAAAATGCCCTTTCATACTTTTTAATAGCCTTCATTTTCACTAAATTGATTTATCAACTTGTAATACTTTTTAAGACCCCGCGGACGCCCCCGAGTTAACTCAATATCTGCAGACAAGACTTTTGAGGATGTTGTGAAACCAATGTCTGTCATTTTATAAACAAACAATAAATAAATAACAAAGGAAATACACCTCTAAAAACATTGTTAGTTCTGAAATCATAAACCTGCCTCATTCCTTCACAATAAAGTCATCATGTACTTTTTTTAAGTCAAGTATACAAACTATTTCGAGACCCCTTCATTATACTTAATATCCAGACAAAAATAAAAAATACATCCTGTTCTTCCAATCGAGATTTATCTTTGAAAAAAGCCCAGCCCTAATGAAAACATTTAGCTAGGCTTTAGTGCCGAATTAAATATATTAATATTGACTCATGATATACGAAAATCATGACCTCCCTAATAATTGATGGAACACCTTAATAAAAAAAAGGCGGGTCAATACACATTCAGGAGTTTTGGCCAATCCGTTTCAGAAATGTAAGAAAACCGTGGATTTCTGATCTTCAAAGCGCCGATTTCGATGGCAAGTCAGGCAAACAATTATATTCAATCATTTGAAATCGACAATCGGGCTCGATCTATCGTTAAATTAAAATCAGTAGGCGAGGCTGTAATCTTTCGCCGGCCTGTTACTCTCATGAGCGAGACGGAAAATAATAGTTTGTGTCATGCCAACAAGCTGCTGTGTCGTTTATTTGCACCTCAAACATTAACACAAATCCAGAGTGGGCGGGGGCCGTAAAGTGACGTAGATGTTACTCTCATCCATGGACATCGATCACCAACTGCTATATTTAACCACATATCGAGCCCGATCGTCGATTTCCAATTATTTCATGTAATTGTTGCCTGACTGGCCATCGCAATCGGGCTCTTTTGAAGATCCAAAAATCCACGGTTTTCTTACAGTTCTGATCGGCAAAAACTTCAGAATTTGAATTGTTTTGTTTTCCCCCAAAAGTGGGCGGAGCCGGAAGTGTTAATCTCATGTATCAGATCTTCCAAATGTGTATATTTGCATTTTATCTTCACTGTCCCCTTTGCTGTAATAATGCACATTTCCCTGCTGTAGGGTCTAAAGCAGGGGTGTCAAACTCAATTTCATCGCGGGCCACATCAGCATTATGGTTGCACTCAAAGGTCCGGGTTGTGACTTTAAGACTTATAAATATACATATATAATATATTTAATATATATAAAATAATGTATTATTTATAATACATAACTTCCTCTGCATTGGATTATTACCGGATAGTGTAATAACTTCATAATTAACTACGTCTGAAAGCAGAAGTCCAGGGCAAATAATTGGCAAGTCTCTTCAGTGCGCATACTCACAAAACAAGATGCATTGTGGAACATGTAGTTTATGGGCAACGTGCTCCTGTAAAGTGGCGTGTAACCGTATAATAAACTTATTATATTCTTTGTATGCTCTTGCGGGCCCACATTGAATTAAGTCACGGGCCGGATTTGGCCCCCGGGGCCTTGAGTTTGACACCCCTGGTCTAAAGGATTGTCTGCTTCTGATTCCTCGTAACCAGACTAACATATCTTTCTGTACATTGATGCTATCATGTGTTTTTTTTAACTCTTTAGCCACTCACTTTGAGTCGCTGTGAATCTGGACGATTTCCCTGAGATTGAACGGCCTCCCGGTTTCCATGGTGGAGTTGGTTTCCACGGAAACGCGTCTCTTGAACGGCTCCCAGATGCTCTGAGCCTCCAGGTAGGCCGTGGCGATCACCAGCAGAAACATGGAGCTGGAGACACCAGAGAAATGTTAATAATAATAATACATTTTATTTATAGAGCGCTTTTCTAAAACTTCACACAGTAAAAGAAAACATCATAAAAACATTTAAAACAACACACAGAAAAATCTATAAAACACAACATTAATTACAGATTAAAAGCAGTTCTAGATTTCTGATTTAAACATGCTGAGATTGGGCATGTATTATTATGTATTACTTACTTGTATTTTTAGTTTGGTTTTGTGATGGCTAACGTTGGATCACCATTTTAGTTTTCATTTCATATCGCACTGTAAATTGCATGAAATTCCTGTACGAGCTGTTTTGTTTTATGTATGTTTTGTGTTGCGAGGACCCCAGGAAGAATAGCCAATGCTCATGCGAGTGCTAATGGGGATCCAAATAAGAATAAGAATAAACGTTACGTTAGCTGTGTCTAAATCCAAAGTGTGTTGTATTGGCTGCTGATGGAGCTCACCTCATGATGAGAGACACGATGATGTAGAGCTCGAGCTCCCAGCCGGGTCGGGGCAGCGTCTCGGCGCACGTCGCCAGCATGTGGTACGGCAGCGAGGCGTTCAGGACAAACACGAACTCAGAGCCTCCGCATGTCACCAGCTTGAGCTCCCGGATGACTCGGAGGACGTGAAGTCGGGTGTAAACCTGCGAGGAGAAGAAAGGATAGGTTCAACAAATATATAATTATGAAGAGGAGGAAGAAGGGGGAATTGTAAGGAAAAGAAATACTATATTTTCAATAATGTGGTAAATTTATGATGAAAACATATGATTTTAATATTTGTTTGTATCTCTGAGATTAAAGTAAAAACATTTACAACAAAAAAAAGACAACAGAAAGACAGCCTTATGTAAGACATAAGATGTATTCATGTCGTCACCCTAACAAGCTGGAATTAAGCTGAAGTCCTAATTTAACATTTGAATTGAAGGCAGCTTTTTTAACACATGTCTTTCATTGTTTTTTGTTCCGCAGTGTCCGACACAAATTATGTTACACTAATATTTTAAGTGTTATACTTTTCGTTAAATTAGGATTGTTTCAGACTTCGGTAAACCAAACAAACTCTGGAAAAGGGAAAGAATTCACAACATCATCGAAACAAATATTCCTACATCCATATTTATTTAATCTTTAAATAAGTGCGACTAATCTGCAGAATGAATACTTTTACTACTTTATCTATATTTTGATGGTCATACTTTCCTACATTTACTAACAGATATATAACATTGGATGAACCGAATCAAACTGATTACTACAATTAATCTAATTTAGGATTTTGTTTAAGGACTTTATATTTTTTAGGCTGATAACATCTTAAGATATAATGTCAGACATTCAAATCTTAAAGGTCCCATTTCTACTGATCATATTTCCATTGCTGAGGTCGACTAGAATAGATTTACATTGTTCAATGTTCCAAACTCACATCGGTTTCTCACAGCATCTCTGTAAAGTCTGTGTATTCACTCTCTGTCCTAAACGGCTTGTTGGAGCTCCTGCCCCCCCCCCTCCCTGTGAGCCCAGTGGCCGTCTGCGAGACACGGCGAAACCCAGCCCGAACACACACACAACCGCAGCCTGGCTGGGAGTTTGTGTGTGTGCTCACACACACAACCGCAGCCTGGCTGGGAGTTTGTGTGTGTGCTCACACACCGACTCACAGCCTCGCCGCGTCCCGCCGTCTCAGGGAGGAGAAATCGGCGAAGCTGCAGCTGAGAAAAGATTGAGAGTGAGGTGTGGTGTGTGTGTGTGTGTGTGTGTGTGTGTGTGTGTGTGTGTGTGTGTGTGTGTGTGTGTGAGGAAGTCCGCGGATTGGTCCACTTGGAACAATGGGTCCATTTGGATACGGGCACGTCACTGTACCCAGGAAGAAAAAATAGAAATGTCCAGCGAGGCGTTCTGGGGCAGCAGACAGGTCTTCTCTGAGTTAGAGCTTTACTCGCTACAGGGTGCACTTGAGGGTTTTGACTCTGCAGACCGTTTACATGCAGAAAACCTTCATAACAACAAGGGGACGGTGATAACTGGAAAAGCATGACGTGCGCCCTTTAAAACCTCAACAGAAGCATTGAGTGTTCATTTGGTTACAGCTCTAAAGTTCCCAAGCTTCAAGTGAACCCTTAACGAGTTAATAAGTGTTTATTTTGGGAGTGGACTTTAACTTTAAGAAGAAAAAATGGAGCGAGGGGGGAGACAGAGAGTCGATTCATCCTCTTACTCAGCCACAGAGTATTAATAGAGCTTCACACACACTCACACACACTTAAGATCCCATGCAGTGCTTTAAATCAGACCAAAATCACCGTGTTTAAAGAGCTCTCACTCGCTGGTTCACTTACAGCAGACGTGGGAAGTAGTGGAGTACAAATACTTTGTTACTGTACTTAGTATATGTTTCTGGTATCAGTACTTTACTTTGAGTTATCACATGTTGAACACAAATACCTGTACTTTCTACTTCTTACATGTTGAACACAAATACCTGTACTTTCTACTTCTTACATGTTGAACTCAAATACCTGTACCTTCTACTTCTTACATGTTGAACCCAAATACCTGTACTTTCTACTTCTTACATGTTGAACACAAATACCTGTACTTTCTACTTCTCACATGTTGAACCCAAATACCTGAACTTTCTACTTCTCACATGTTGAACTCAAATACCTGTACTTTCTACTTCTCACATGTTGAACACAAATACCTGTACTTTCTACTTCTTACATGTTGAACTCAAATACCTGTACTTCTACTTCTCACATGTTGAACACAAATACCTGTACTTTCTACTTCTCACATGTTGAACTCAAACTACCTGTACTTTCTACTTCTCACCTGTTGAACCCAAATACCTGTACTTTCTACTTCTCACATGTTGAACTCAAATACCGGTACTTCTTCTACTTCTCACATGTGAAACTCAAATACCTGTACTTTTCTACTTCTCACATGTTGAACACAAATACCTGTTACTTTCTACATGTTGAACACAAATAACCTGAACTTTCTACTTCTTACATGTTTGAACCCAAATACCTGTACTTTCTACTTCTTACATGTTGAAACTCAAATACCTGTACTTTTCTACTTCTCACATGTTGAACTCAAATACCTGTACTTTCTACTTCTCACATTTTGAACACAAATACCTGTACTTTCTACTTCTCACATGTTGAACTCAAATACTGTACTTTCTACTTCTTACATGTTGAAACAAATACCTGTACTTTCTACTTCTCACATGTTGAACACAAATACCTGTACTTCTACTTCTTACATGTTGAACTCAAATACCTGAACTTTCTACTTCTTACATGTTGACCCAAATACCTGTACTTTCTACTTCTTACATGTTGAATCAAATACCTGTACTTTCTACTTCTCACATGTGAACTCAAATACCTGGACTTTCTACTTCTCACATGTTGAACTCAATACCTGTACTTTCTACTTCTTACATGTTGAACACAATACCTGTACTTTCTACTTCTCACATGTTGAACACAAATACCTGTACTTTCTACTTCTCACATGTTGAACCCAAATACCTGTACTTTCTACTTCTCACATGTTGAACACAAATACTGTACTTTCTACTTCTCACATGTTGAACACAAATACCTGACTTTCTACTTCTACATGTTGAACCCAAATACCTGTACTTCTACTTCTCACATGTTGAACTCAAAATACCTGTACTTTCTACTTCTCACATTTTGGAACACCAAATACCTGTACTTTCTACTTCTCACATGTTGAACTCAAACCTGTACTTTCTACGTCTTACATGTTGAACTCAAATACCTGTACTTTCTACTTTCTTCACATGTTGAACTCAAATACCTGTACTTTCTACTTCTCACATTTTGAACACAAATACCTGTACTTTCTACTTTCTCACATGTTGGAACTCAAATACCTGTACTTTCTACTTCTTACATGTTGAACACAAATACCTGTACTTTCTACTTCTCACATGTTGAACACAAATACCTGTACTTTCTACTTCTTACATGTTGAACTCAAATACCTGTACTTTCTACTTCTTACATGTTGAACTCAAATACCTGTACTTTCTACTTCTTACATGTTGAACTCAAATACCTGAACTTTCTACTTCTTACATGTTGAACCCAAATACCTGTACTTTCTACTTCTTACATGTTGAACTCAAATACCTGTACTTTTACTTCTCACATGTTGAACTCAAATACCTGTACTTTCTACTTCTCACATGTTGAACTCAATACCTGTACTTTCTACTTCTTACATGTTGAACTCAAATACCTGTACTTTCTACTTCTCACATGTTGAACTCAAATACCTGTACTTTCTACTTCTCACATGTTGAACACAAATACCTGTACTTTCTACTTCTCACATGTTGAACTCAAATACCTGTACTTTCTACTTCTCACATTTTGAACACAAATACCTGTACTTTCTACTTCTCACATGTTGAACTCAAATACCTGTACTTTCTACTTCTACATGTTGAACACAAATACCTGTACTTTCTACTTCTTCACATGTTGAACACAAATACCTGTACTTTCTACTTCTTACATGTTGAACACAAATACCTGTACTTTCTACTTCTCACATGTTGAACTCAAATACCTGTACTTTCTACTTCTTACATGTTGAACACAAATACCTGTACTTTCTACTTCTCACATGTTGAACTCAAATACCTGTACTTTCTACTTCTTACATGTTGAACACAATACCCTGTACTTTCTATTCTCACATGTGAACAACAAATACCTGTACTTTTCTACTTCTTACATGTTGAACTCACATACCTGTACTTTCTACTCTTACATGTGAACTCAAATACCTGTACTTTCTACTTCTCCATGTTGAACTCAATACCTGAATTTCACTTCCTACATGTTGAACCCAACACCTGTACTTTCTACTTCTTACATGTTGAACTCAAATACCTGTACTTTCTACTTCTACCTGTTGAACCCAAATACCTGTACTTTCTAATTCTTACATGTTGAACCAAATACCTGTACTTTCTACTTCTTACATGTTGAACCCAAATACCTGACTTTCTACTTCTCACATGTTGAACTCAAATACCTGTACTTTCTACTTCTCACATTTTGAACACAAATACCTGTACTTCTACCTTCTCACAGGTTGAACTCAACATACCTGTACTTTCTACTTCTTACATGTTGAACACAAATACCTGTACTTTTACTTCTCAATGTTGAACACCAATACCTGTACTTCTACTTCTTACATGTGAACACAAATTACCTGTACTTCTACTTCCTACAGGTGAACTCAAATACCCTGTACTTTCTACTTCTTCACATGTGAACACAAATACCTGTACTTTCTACTTCTCACATGTTGAATCCCAAATACTGTACGTTTCTACTTCTTACATGTTGAACCACAAATACCTGTACCTTCTACTTCTCACATGTGAACACCAAATACCTGTACTTTCTACTTCTTACATGTTGAACTCAAATACCTGTACTTTCTACTTCTTACATGTTGAATCACAATACCTGTACTTTCTACTTCTTACATGTTGAACTCAAATACCTGAACTTTCTACTTCTTACATGTTGAACCCAAATACCTGTACTTTCTACTTCTTACATGTTGAACTCAAATACCTGTACTTTCTACTTCTCACATGTTGAACTCAAATACCTGGACTTTCTACTTCTCACATGTTGAACTCAAATACCTGTACTTTCTACTTCTTACATGTTGAACACAAATACCTGTACTTTCTACTTCTTACATGTTGAACACAAATACCTGTACTTTCTACTTCTCACATGTTGAACCCAAATACCTGTACTTTCTACTTCTCACATGTTGAACTCAAATACCTGTACTTTCTACTTCTCACATGTTGAACTCAAATACCTGGACTTTCTACTTCTTACATGTTGAACCCAAATACCTGTACTTTCTACTTCTTACATGTTGAACACAAATACCTGTACTTTCTACTTCTTACATGTTGAACCCAAATACCTGTACTTTCTACTTCTTACAGGTTGAACCCAAATACCTGTACTTTCTACTTCTTACATGTTGAACCCAAATACCTGTACTTTCTACTTCTTACATGTTGAACCCAAATACCTGTACTTTCTACTTCTTACATGTTGAACTCAAATACCTGTACTTTCTACTTCTTACATGTTGAACACAAATACCTGTACTTTCTACTTCTTACATGTTGAACCCAAATACCTGTACTTTCTACTTCTTACATGTTGAACCCAAATACCTGTACTTTCTACTTCTTACATGTTGAACCCAAATACCTGTACTTTCTACTTCTTACATGTTGAACACAAATACCTGTACTTTCTACTTCTCTCATTTCCCAAACAGCTGGTTCCTTTAGTCTGAATGTGTGTTGGTGCGTGATCATTATTCTTTAGAGTCACTGCGTGCCTATTGGTTGGAACACGATCCGTGTATCCATCACTTCCTGGTCTTCTCTAAAGAAGAGGGACCAATGGAAACGTTGTCATGTTGCCGTTGGTCACCATGGAAACATTCATTAGCTAACAATTACATTATTGTTCTATTGATATAAAGGGAGGTCAGGTACTCTTTAAAGCAGCTGCTAGCTATGGGTACTTTCTACTGAAGTACACTTCAAAGCCTCTTTACTTTGACTTGAGTAAAGAAGTTTAGTCAGTACTTCTACTTTCACCAGAGTATTTTAAACACGAGTATCTGTACTTCTACTTCTTGAGTAAAGGATGTGTGTACTTCTGCCATCTCTCACTTACAGTATGATGAGGTCTTTCGAAGCGTTGGGCTTCAGTGCAAACTCGGCACAGTTGAGAACTTTGAATCCGAATCCCTCGCAGACCTGGCCGTTGATCTCCGCGGACCGGATGGTGATGGGCAGCAAACCCGTGTTCTCCACCCTGAACGTCCTCTTCAGCGTGAAGTTCGGCTCTCTCACTTTGGTCTCTGGAATAAAAGGAAGGGATGAAATAATAATTAAAGACATGTAAGATTTTCTGGGATAAAAATCACAAATTAACGAGATTTTATTCCATACAAATATTTTCTTAAACGTGTACATTTACCATCTCAGAGAAATTGTGATACATTTCATGTTGATATGTTTCCTGTAAATGTGTGACCTTTCATCTCAAATAATGTTGGACCTTTTTCCACAAACGAATGACTTCATAATCTCCAGGTTTTTCTCGTCAAGAGATAGAAAAGCGCATAATTATTAGGAGTTATGGTAGTTCTTATAATTCCTCTCTGTGAAGAAGACGCCTTCATCACAGTTGGCTTAGGGGCATGGTAAAAGGCACACTAATAACTTACCTGGACATCGATCAAATAAAACCCAAGTGACTATTTGTTCAAGGCAGCTTTATTTGAAGTCATACCTAACGTTGCTGCGCCGAAGTAACCTGCTTACCCTCTCGTTCAAGGTTGTGAAGTCCAAACAGAGCACAGAAAACGGCAGCCTTAAGTAGAGGCTCAATCAGTTGAAACACCTGTGCTCAATTGGAGCATACCATGTGGTGCACGGGCGCGGGTGACCATTTTCTTCTGTGGTCAGAAATGTAGAATACGTTGACCCATTTGATTTATTGTGTTTAATTGGTTTGAACTACATTTTGAATACATTTGTCGATGATAAGAATAACAGTAATTAAGGGTATACATAATTGATTGTCCTATGGGGCTTAACATATATAAACCTCTGGCCACAAGTGTTTTGAGGTTAGTCTGACTGTGGCTGTAGAGCAGAGAGGTGCCAGTGATATTTCTTCGACCTATATATATATATATATATATTGAGGTTTGTTTTTCTTTCTATTTTGGACTGTACAGTAGATCCTTGTTACTTTGTGTTCTTTCAGCTGTTAATAAAAGCACCTAAGGATACATTTTTTGCGACTCTAGCCATCTTATTTAATTCCGAGTTTTTTGTAACACTCTCACACAGGATACACAATTTACAATATGTACTGGGCAGGGGGAAGGTGTTTATACTCAGACATTTTTTTAAAGTTCCGAATTTAAAGGTCACCTATCGTGCTATTTTTAGGCAATAGCGTAGCTCTCAGATATATACAAATATAAAAAAACATGTCTATGAAGTGTTTTGCTCAAAATACCAAACAGATCACCCATTCTAGCCACGCCTCATATCCCTCTATTTCACTTCCTGTTTCAAAAGTGCTGATTTGGGGATAAAGCTTTAAAAAGAAAAAAAGGAGGGGTCTGAGCTCATGCGGGACCCGGCAGCTACTGTCTAAACTAAATGCTGCCGTGATGAAACGCCATATCATGGATTATCAAGGATCTGAAACAGTCTGGAGCTCAAAGGCTTTCTCTCTTGCCGGTTATACCACAAGGTGAGTTCCTTTCTACTTCCTGCTTCTTCACACACATGCTCTCCAGCACAGGTTATCTCTGAGTGTTAGCGATGCTAACGTAAACACCGACCATATTACGTCCAAAGCAGTCGGGCATTGTTTCAGACAGCATCCTTGAAATAGTGGCTTTGGAGCATCCTTCCTCGACATTGAGAAACACCCTGTATGTGTGTATCTGTATCGATGTTATGTTATGCAACTCTCTGTATGCGTTTTATAATTTGTGAATTTAGGTTTTAGGATCCCCTCGAAAATTATCATTCTCTAATCTAATTTGTTTCAGATACAACCAACCCTGATGTGATGTCGTCAACATATGGATGTGGCTTTGTTGAAATGAAAGTGTATTTAATCTGCCTTTCGTCCAGTGTAAAGGCATCCCGGCCGGGGTCCCACACTCACTCTCTGTGCAGTCCTTCAGCAGCGCCTCGGTCATCTTGAACCTCAGAGAGCTGCCCTGACCCGGAGGCTTCCCCGCCACCTTCAGGCTCTCCGTCGTTCCTCTGCCGTGAAGAATGATGGTTTCGATCACCGTCAGATTATTCCTGAAGAGAAAACACAACACACAATGTTCAGAAGAAGAATGCATACTTAGTTTAGTTATTGCCTTTCTAAAGACACAGGCTTTTCCCCATTACTCAGATGGGGAGACGGCATTGACGTCAATGAACATGACGATATCAAAATGCAATATTGATGTCAAGAAATACCAACGTTTCCTTATTTGTATTGACAATATACACGTGTTTTTTCCAATGCAGCAGTTGCACACAACATACAGTGACTACACTAACAGCGTTAATACTTTTTTTCCATGTGAAATTGTCAAAAATAGGGTTTAAATTATTGAGTTATGGCCAAAAACTGGTGGTTTGAAGTTACAGTGGCATTTACTTCTGACCACAATTATACCAACTTCTATATATCAATATTCCAATTACTTGTATAAAGACTATTCTGCACTATTTCCATTATATTCTATTTTATTTACTTGCACTATTTTATCTGTTTTATTGTGTTGCACTGTTGGAGGAGCCTAAGATGTTCATCGTCATATCTACTAGGGCTGTCCCGAATACCATTTTTCGGGCTCCGGATATTCGGTAGTAATCAGCAGCGAACCGCTTCAACACGTGTATTTCGATGTATTCACGGCATTCTTTTTGTTATTCTACAGTATTGTTGTTTTATAGTTATTTGTGAATGTAACCCAATTTGTGTTCGTTGACATTGAAAAGGATATTGCATTGTGTTTGTTACTTTCGTTGCAGTTGTATATGTCTTAAGTGTAATTTGGCTTGGCTTCCTATTTATGGACATGCTTTTATTTGAAGGAGAGTTAGCGCAGTTGACAGGAAGTTGTTGTTGCTATGGAAACAACGTGACGGAGATTAACGGAGAAAAGTAATATCTACATATAAAGACGGAGAAAGTAAACGATAACGTTTATGGTTAAGTGTTAGCACCCCCCGAAGAGGCACAAGCTCTTACGTTGATATTGGAGATGTCAATAAATTCAATTTGGAAAAAAACGAATAACGAAATTGAAACCCGAATAGTACTCCAACGAACGAATATTCGGGTACAGCCCTAATATCTACACTGTAGCTATTTGTACAAATGACAATAAAAGCCTTGAATTATCTAATCAGTTCCCCGTTGAGTCTAAGTGGACGTTTCTGCCTATTCGTGAAGAAATTCCCCGAACCAGTTCCTTTAATACCAACCGGATAACAAGGCTAGTATTACCGACACAAGGAAAAGAAACCAACACGATGGAAACAGTTTATTTTTCTGTAATAACAGACATTACCTGACGATGAGGAGGGAGGAGACGCTGTGGTTGCTGGTGGGAGTGAACCTCACGTTGAAGGCCTTTATCTCTCCGGGCAGCAGCAGCAGGTTGTACACAAAGGGCCGGGTCGATCCCTCCACGAAGCCTGAGCTGCTCTTTATTAGGGACGTCTGCAAAACACACAGAGAGAGAGAGAGACTGTTAGACACAACCTGCGTCCACATGCAGCTCATTCATGCTCAATTAGTCGCTCAGAAACGATTCTCTGTGAACTCACTCACCTGGTTTCTGTGGACCTGGAACTCTAAGGTGCTCGTGTCGATGTTGATGTTGGATAGGTTTGCTAATGGCAGCCTGGAAGATACAATGGTTTTTGATGTTGAAATAAAGTTTAAATATCAGAAATAAAGACAAAATATTGAAGAAAAACGTCAAGATTTAGAGAATAAATGTCAAAGCTTTGATACTAAAGTCAAAAATATCGAGATTAAATGTTTTAATGTCGATAATAAAGTCTAAATGTAGATTTTAAAAAGTTGAAATATCAAGAAAAGAGTTATAATATTGAAAAACGTCAAAACAAAGTTATAATATTGATAAAAAAGAGTGTAAATATCAGGAATAAAGTCAAAATGCGGTGAATAAAGTCCAAATTGTTGATAAAAACCGTCTAAATATCAAAATAAGGCCAAAATATTGAAGAAAAATGTCAAAATGTAGAGAATAAATGTCAAACCTCTGACACTAAAGTCAAAAATAATGAGAATAACGTAAAAACTAAGTATAATATTGATAAAAATAATAAAAATATGAAGAATAACGCTTTAATGTTGATAACAAGTCAAAATGTTTAGAATAAGTCAAAAGGTGGTGAATTAAAATACAAAACACAAGCCCAGACACCAGAGAGGACCCAACAGTGAGAGGAAGGTGAAGGGGTTGGTTAAATAGAGAAAGTGCCGAGTTTGTGGAAAACGTCCCCACCTGTCCGCCAGCTTTCCAGAAAACACCGAGGGGCTTGGGCAACAAGGCCAACGGGAGAACCTGCACGTAAACGAGCACGTCTGCAGGGTTTTTGCAGAATCACCTGCTCCTCCTGCAGGAAAGCACAAAGACGTTTCACTCAGTTTTCACGAGGCAAGTCAAAGTGCTTCACAAAGCGGAAAGACATTAACCCGTAGACACGTTAAAAAGCAGACATAATAAAACATGAATAACAAAAGGAACACACATAAACGTTACAGTGCCGTGTGAGATGTGAATTAGTTCAATTAAAAGCAGCGGCAACAAGAAAAGTCTTCAGCCTGGATTTCAAAGCGGTCAGAGTTTGCAGCGGAACCTCAAGACATTCCTGTGTGTGTGTGTGCGCTTTGTTGTTGTTTACTCACAGAGGAGCTGTTTGTGTTGGTCAGAGGGAACATGATTCTCTGAGAGGAGTTCACCAGCGACGGCCAGGGTCAGGTGAGCCGTGATTTTAGCTTGCACGTTCTTCTGGAGGTCCGTGTTGACTTCAAAAACGGCTCTTCGATCCTTTTTGGAAACAGAAAAAAAAAAAAAAAGACATCTTGTGACGTTTTTATCATTCGGAAAATTCTCATGTATCAAAAGTTGCTTAAAGGGGAACCTATCATGCAAAATGCACTTTGTGATGTCTTCCTCTACATCATGTGTCCCCGGTGCGTTGGGGAACTCACGCAGCGTCAGAAAACAAACCCTCTCTCTTTTCCTCAGTACCCACATCTCTAAAAACGGGCTACAACGGAGCTGATCCAGATTTGCGTCCGATATGACGTAATATCTGAAATGTGGACCCACGGCCCAATCAGAAACGTTGCTATCAGAAACAATGCCCGACTGTTTTGTTTTGGTCGGTGTTTACATTAGCATCGCTAACACTCAGAGCTAACCTGTACTGGAGAGCATGTGTGTGAAGAAGCAGGAAGTAGAAAGGAACTCACCTTGTGGTATAACCGGCAAGAGAGAAAGCCTTTGAGCTCCAGACTGTTTCAGATCCTTGATAATCCATGATATGGAGTGTCATCACGGCAGCATTTAGTTTAGACGGTAGCTGCCGGGTCCCGCATGAGCTCAGACCCCTCCGTTTTATTTATTTTTAAAGCTTTATACCCAGAATCAGAACTTTTGAAACAGGAAGTGAAACAGAGGGATATGAGGCATGGCTAGAATGGGTGATCTGTTAAACACTTAATATGTTTTTGACATGTGTTTTTATATATTTGATATATCTGAGAGCTGTGCTATTGCCTAGAAATAGCACGATAGGTGACCTTTAAAAATCATCTCAGTATGATGAAGTTATAATTGAACTGTGCCTGTGGCTATGTATAGTTATTCACTTCATATTGAATGTTCAATTACATGAAATTATGAGCCGTCTTGCCTTAGTTTCGTTTGATGGTGTGTGTGAGGACCCCAGGAAGAATACCCCATGCTCATGCTATGTGCTAATGGGGATCCTAATAAAGAGTACGTGAGAATTGAGGGAATTGTAGGCAGAAAATACAGAAATAAACGTGTGGAACCAACTTATTCTGAGGTACAACTCGAGAGCAAAGTCGTGAATTTAAATGGGAAACACTTGGATGTTCACCGAGAATAAACTTTGAGTTAAAATATAATGAGATTTTGAAGTCATAGTTTGTGACAAAAGATCAGAAATTCTTTGAGATAAGTCATATTTACAAGAAACGGATTTTATACACATTAGAGAAAATGAAATTCCTGCAATAAAATAAATAATATTCTTACGTTTGAAATATATCATAATTTCTCTGAGAAAAACAAATATTTGTGTGAAATAAAATTAATTTGTGACTTCTATCCCAGAAAATCTTCGTTATCCTTCATTTTTTTTGTTTACAGCTTTGATCCTGGAAGTTATACGTTTTGGTCTTTAAATGTTACCTCCCTCCGACGGTCATTGTTTCCGCTGCAGAAGCAAATAGACCATGGCCAACTCATTTGTATATATATCGTGGCTCAGTCAGTAGGGGCTTGGACTGTGAGCCGCAGGGTCGCCGGTTCAAATCCCCGAACAGACCTAAATATGGAGTGTGGACTGCTACTCTGAGAGGTCCCCAGTTCACCTCCTGCCCCTGCCGTGGCGCCCTTGAGCAAGGGCACCGGACAACCCCCTTCCCCCCCACTCCCATTGCTCCCCGGGCGCTGTACACTAGCTAGACTCCTGGTGCTAGGATGGGTTTAAACGCAGAGAACACATTTCACATTTCATAATGAGTTAATAAGATAAGATGTACTTTATTGATCCCAATTTGGGAAATGTTTGAGAAGAAAAAAACAACAATGTAAACATCGCAACATTGAAATAAAATAGCATTACCCATAATCCCCCTGTTTCCAAGTGCTGATTCTCTGTCTGTTACTTAGATGAAAATAAGGAGCCCCTCCCCACGTCCCTCTGAGAGACATGTGGTACAAAGAACTCAATGGAGCTCTCTAGAGGAGATTCAGGTGATAAGGGGGGGGGGGGGGGGGGGGGGTTACCTTGGTTTTCTGATTGCTAATGGTTACACAAGACAACACATCGTGATGACATCATGAAGTGGCCAAAATCTGATCAGCTCATTTTCAGACAGTTTTTTATAGAAATGGACTCAAAAAGAGAGAGAATCTTTGTTCCTGAAACTTTCAGAGTCTCTTTCCACAGAGGGGACACCTGTTGATGTAGAAGAGACATGGAGAAGAGGGGACACATGTTGATGTAGAAGAGACATGGAGAAGAGGGGACACATGTTGATGTAGAAGAGACATGGAGAAGAGGGACACGTGTTGATGTCGAAGAGACATGAAGAAGAGGGGACACATGTTGATGTAGAAGAGACATGGAGAAGAGGGGACCACATGTTGATGTAGAAGAGACATGAAGAAGAGGGGACACATGTTGATGTAGAAGAGCATGAAGAAGAGGGGACACATGTTGATGTAGAAGAGACATGGAGAAGAAGAGGGGACACATGTTGATGTAGAAGAGACATGAAGAAGAGGGGACACATGTTGATGTAGAAGAGACATGAAGAAGAGGATTTTGCATGATAGGTGTCCTTTAAGTATAAACTCACTTGTGTCCCGAGCGCTCTTTGAGCTCTTTCCATCTGCGCAGGAGTTTCTGATGAAGGTCTACGTCTGCGTCCCAGATGTCTTCCTGAAGCGCCAGACCGTGAGGCTTCGGACTCCGCTGGGAGGGACACACAGATCATCAATACAACATTTCGGTTCTCGCGTGTGGGAGATTTGCACCGAAGAGTGTTCAGGCCCGGCATAAGAGGGAACGTTATTAAGGAAGATCTATTTTATAGTTACGCATGTTGAGAATTAAGCGATAATGTTCAGATTAAAGTGTCTCGTCTCGTGCTATTTTTAGGCATATATACGAGTCTCAGCTATTTAAAATATATAAAAACAGATCATGCATTTTAGAAATCCCTCAAACCCCTCTTCTGCAGCCTTGTTAGAGAAACGCGGATTTTGGGTCCTCTCGCTTAAAAAAAAAAAAAAGGAGGCGGAGAGCTAATGCCTGATCAGAATTCTACCGGAGATAAAGTTAAATTCTGCTGTGATAAAACGCCATCCTGTTCTAAACCACATCAAGGATTATCTCTTGCAGGTTTATCACAAGGTGAGTTCCTTTTTTATTTCCTGATTTTTAAACACGTGCTCTCCAGTACAGGTTAGCTCTGAGTGTTAGCGAGGCTTGCTAATGTAAACAAAGGACCAGATTACGTCCAAAACACGTCAGGCATTGTTTCTGATAGCAACTCTCTGTGGGTTCCGCTGCCGATTTGACGTCAGATCGGCAGCAAATCTGTATCCGCTCGTTTGTACCCCCCGTTTTTAAAAGATGTGGGTACATAGGAAAAGAGAAAGGGTTTATTTTCTGACGCTGCGTGAGTTCCCCGACGCACCGGGACACATATTCATGTATAAAAGACATCCACAAGTTCATTTGGACGATAGGTCCCTTTAAGTCAACGTACCGAGAATGAAGTCAAAATATTGAGAATAAATGGAAAAATAGTCTGAAATCCAAAATAACGAAAATGTTCGTAATAAAGTCATAATATTGAGAATTAACGTAATAATGGGAATAAAGTTAATTTATTGAGACTTAAGTACAAATTGAGTCAGAATATTAAGAATTAAGTAAAATCTGGTGAACAAAGTCAACATTTTGATTATAAAAGTTAAACATTTGAATAAAAATGAATATACTTAAAGTTGGATTTTATTCTTCAATATCGTCCTTTTGTTTTTACCTCTCATGCCCGGCCCTTCAACTCTTCTATATTTTATTTCACACACACACACACACTCACACACACACACACACACACACACCACACACCACAACACACACACACACACACACACACACACACACACACACACACACACCACACACACACACACACACACACACACACACACACACACAGAAAACCAACAACTTACATTTAAGCACAAATGGCAGCCCCACATAACAGTGATCCCCGCACTGCAAGCTGGCGTCAAAATAAATATTAGCCACCTGAAAAAGATGGAGGAAAGAAAAGTAAGTTCACGTTCATCAGGAGCATAGTGAGCTCAGGGAGACGAGACGAAGGGGAACGCATACTTCGATTTCCGTCTGGGCTCCAGCTCGTCTTTGTTGTTGCGCAGCCGCTTATAATAAAAGCGAATGTCTTCGGTCAGCGAGCGGATCTGCTGCAGCCGCACTTTCTGAGTGAAGGAGCTCTGGATGCTGAAGCTCTGATGAACCACTTTGCCCTGAAGAACAAATACATTTCAGACACGTTAAGAGCAGAGAGGGCAAAAGTACACACTCCTTTACTCAAGTAGAAGTACTCGTGTTTAAAGTACTCTGGTAAAGTAAGAAGCAGGGGCGCCGTAAGTTAGGACGATTCTAAGGGCCCGTGACTGACAGGGGCCCAAACTATTTTAGAACATTAAGATTTTTTTTTTTAAAGTGGACCTATCATGCTATATTTGAAACATATATTGTAGAGCCATACCTACCTAGATAAAACATGTCTGAAGTTCTTTTTCAAAATACCAAACAGATCATGCATTTTAGCCTTGCCTCATTTCGCTCCATTTGCTCTTTTCCAGCCCTGTTTTTGCAAAGGCTGATTCTGCTTCTGTGGCAGACTACAGCGCCACCTACAGGCCTGGCATATGTACTACAGCGTCTCCAGCGCTTTCGAGCGGTCTCTCATCCCCCTGATAGGTGGAGAGTAGCCCCATGTAGGCGGAGCACCCCTTTTCTGACGTCAGAAAAATTTAAATAATAATCAGCTCAGTTTTTATAGATTTGGGTACGGAGGAAAAGAGAGAGGGTTGTGTTTCCTGACCCTGGAACACCGGGGACACATGTTCATGTATAAAAGACGGACAAAAGTGCATTTTGCACGATAGGTCCCCTTTAAGTAACCGATGTGATATCTTTTCATGGGGCCCAAAATCCCTGGCCCGAGTAGAAGTACTGACTAAACTTCTTGACTCAAGTAAAAGTAAAGAAGTATGGGCTCTGAAATGTACTTAAGTAGAAAGTACCCATAACTGCCAGCTGTTTTAAAGAGTACCTGACTTCCCTTTATATTAAGTAAGGGATAATGTGCAGTGAGGCGGTCATTATGGGGAAAAGAACACCCGCCAGGCGGTTCAGGAGCCCGACGCGACATTTTTCTTGACATTCAAACTTTATTCTTGATATTTAGACTCTTTTTATCAACAGTATAACTTTTATTCTCAATATATTTGACATTTATTCGTAATATTTTGATGTTTTTCTTGATATTGCAACTTGTTTTATCTACAATTAGACTTTATTGTCAACATTGAAACTTTATTCTTGATATTTAGACTATTTTTAATCAACATTATAACTTGTTTTTTACGTTTAAAACTTTACAAACAAATGAACAAGTTGTTGTTACCATTACATCGGAGGTACAGGGTCCCACGATTCAATAAAGAAAGACTGAAGCACCAGTCGATCCTCAAATTAAACATCCCAGATCTAATGTACGTTCGAGGGTCTTAAACTAGTTATTTTTTCGGTGTTTGTAATGGTATGTTAAATGTCTGTTTCCTTGCATCGTGCCTTAATATGTGACCTTGTTTGATTTTGCAAACGGAGGTGCTGCGATGCAAGAAAAATGTCCGATTGATCTGACAGTAAAGTATTATCGTATCGTAAGTCTAACCTTCAAGTTTACATCGAATACAATATTAAATGTCTCTTATTCGGTGCAATTTACTAGTAAACGTTTGCACAGAACTATTTGTAAACAGCATTTTTCATGCCTGCACTAACTCGCTGTCGGAGGGCTTGATAACACACTCCCCACTTGTCGGCGGACCCTCCATGTGAACGCGCAAACATAGTGGAAATGCGCAAACATGTGTGTGGGTCGGTTTGGAATCAGGCCTCCGGGTTACTCACTGGAAACGAAGCCGGTAAAAACGATGTGCTTCGGAGAGCTGCTTAGCGTCCCCCACTGCGATGAGAGCTTTCACTGGGATGGTTAATATCTGACGGGGGGGAGAAGAGGGAACATTAGACTGACTACTGATTGGTTTAAAAATAGCAGCTTTTGATTGGCTTCCTACCTCGTAGTCTGTGGTGATGTGAATGGCTCCATCATACAGGCCCTCCAGTGCTTTGGCCACCAGTGTCACTCTGAATGCGGCATAATAGCCGGACGCCAATATCACCTTTAAAGAGAGGAAAATAAGACAAAGAAAGTTGGTCAGTGTGTGTTTTTTATACGCAAGAATAACCTTAATCTTAACCGCGTCTCTTTAAAGGGTGTAAATCCTCACAGTTTTGTGGCTGGAGGCGGAGATGTTCTGCAGCTCTCGGAGGTGGTTCAGAGCCACGGTGGCGTTTCCTTTCTCCGTCTTCAGCAGCTCCATCGAAATACTGTCTCCTGTGACGAGCCACGACTTTATCTCCAGCTGCAGGACAGAAAGGAAAAGTTACAGACTGTGGAGGCTTTCAAAAAAGGCCTAAAAACGCATCTTTTTAGAATAGCCTTTAACTAGATTTTTAAATCCCCCACATTATGCCATGCGGGCATGAATGTCACAGCTTTTATTATGTTGTTTTAATTGTTTTTTTATTGTTGTTTTGTTTCACCCTTTTTAATTTTTAATTTTGTAGCACTTTGAGTTTTGTTTACGCAAATGAAAAGTGCGCTTATAAATAAAATATATTATTATTATTATTATTAAACACAAACAACTGTGAAGGGAGTCCTTTGGCAGAACGCTGTCTGTACGTTTGCAATCTGCAGTAGTCTCGTGTCTCCTAGGGGTCCTTCAGTGTGTGTTTTGGCTGTTTAGACAAACCCTGGTCTCTTTGGGGAAGTTGTGTGTGTGTTGACTGTTGAGTTTCAATATGTGTTGATTCTGGTCGACTTGCAGTAGTTTTGTGTCTCCTAGGGGTCCTTTAGTGTGTCTATTAGCTATTTAGTGTCAAACCGTTGTACTTTCGTGTCTCTTTGGGATAGTTTTGTGTGTGCTTCGACTGTTAAGTTTCAATATGTGTTCATTTTGGTCGATTTGCAGTAGTTTTGTATCTCTTTTGGTCTATTCTTGTGCGTCTTTTAGCAATTTAGTGTCAAACCTTTGTCCTTTTGTGTCTTTTTTGGGTAGTTTTGTGTGTGTTTCGACTTTTGGGTTTCAATATGTGTTCATTTTGGTCGATTTGCGCTAGTTTCGTGTCTCCTAGGGGTCCTTTAGTGTGTCTATTAGCTATTTATTGTCAAACCGATGTACTTTCGTGTCTCTTTGGGTTAGTTTTGTGTGTGTTTTGAATGTTGAATTTCAATATGTTTACATTTTGGTCGATTTGCAGTAGTTTTGTGTCTCTTAGGGGTTATTCTGTGTGTGTTTTGGCTGTTTTGTGTCAAACCGTTGTCCTTTTGTGTCTCTTTTGGGGAAGTTTTTAATTTTGAGTTTCAATATGTGTTGATTTTGGTTGATTCTTAGAAGTTTTGTGTCTCTTATGGGTCATTTTGTGTGTCTTTTGGGGTAGTTTTGTATCTCTTTGGTCTATGTTTGTGTGTCTTTTAGCTATTTAGGGTCAAACAGCTGTCCCTTTGTGTCTCTTTAGTGTAGCTTTGTGTGTGTTTTGACTGTCGAGTTTAAATTTGCACTCCTTTGTGTCACTTTGTTGGTGTTTTTTTGTGTCTTTTGGGTTTTTAGGCTCACATTTTGGTCATTGTGTGGTTGTATTGTGTCTCTTCCCACTGAACCCTCGTGTGCTCGTTCAGTAAAAGCAGCATTCTGCGTGACCTCACCTCTATGGGATTACTGTTGACCACCACAAATATGATGCTGCTTGTGTCTGTTGCACTGCGGACCCCAAAGTCCAGGATGTTCTCCTTCAGACTGGGAGGCAGGACCAGAGGCTTTTCGAAAAAGGCGACAAAAAACAAACACGTTACGCATATCACCAAGAACCAGGATGTCTACCCTGCCTTACAAAGACATGAAGACATTTAAGACATATATGGTCAAAACTGAAAACTGAATGTGACTTCTGTTTTTCTTCACAAGAGCTTTCAACGTGGCAAAGAAAAAACTAGTTCCTCATAAAGATATCAGTCTGCAATTGAACTGAGACAGAAACAGCTGGAGATACATTCCATTTCTACAAGCTAACGACTGTAAATGATCAACTCATAATCACAATTTCAAGGAACTGCGGTTATCTGTTATGCAGTTTATCAGCTTGTCTGGAAAGCATACATTTTAACCCCTTTTCTGCCAACTTCACTGCTTCAGTAGCGGTATTTTATGATGAAAACAGACTTTTTACGTGATAAAAATGAAAGTTATAAAGGTTAATATGCTCTTTGTTCAGCACCGCTTTGATGGTAGGTAAATAAGCTCCATTGTGTACCTCCAGGAAGCCGGTGTAGGCCCGGACAGGCAGGTGAAACTTGGATGCGTTTGTGATGAGCAGGATGTTGCTGTCTATGTGGATGGAGGGTCGCACAGGTCGGAAGAGCAGGGAGAAAATGTACCGAGACTCGTGTGCGGGGATCAGGATGGGGGCGCTGAAGTTCTGCGCCTGAAACAGAAAGGGAAGTCAGCCGATGTAACAATTCACATATCAGCTGGTTGGATGCTTTAAAGCAGAGTTGCACGAGGTATTTCTTCACAGACGGCGTGTTTTCTACAGCAGCAATAAACTGCTTTGGGAGTGTTTTTAAGACGCCAAAAAACTTCAATTTCAGTCTAAATGCAAGCTATATTTTCACCACTGCACCCGGTCTGAAGGGGAGCTAAAGCCATTCTCTGTGCTCTCTTTAAAGCCACCAGACTCCATCTAAAAACAGTACATTTTATATCTGTTAGCTTGTTTGTGTTTAGCAAGGTGTATGCAGGAATCCTGAAGTCAAATGTAAAGACCTTTTTTTAAGACCCTTCCCATACATGTTAAGACCTCATCGCCACTTTGAGTTCTAACCGGTTACCTTGGCGACACACTTCACCTCACATTGACTATATACAGCATTGATTGTCCTTCCTCCTTCTCTTCCAACCATTTGGACGCAGACTTGCATTTCCCCATAACGATGTTGCTTAGCAACCGGCGTAAACGGATCTCCGCGCGCTATCAAGCAGTGAGCGTACGACGTCCTGTTCAGATGACGTCAAACCCAACGGGATGCCATCAATAAACTCCACAGAATCACACTACACACCTACGCCATGACTACATTCAGGCAGACTGTGGAACACAACCTCTCTGGACCATTTAGATACTTATTGAAAACAAGATACAAAATGTAACACCTTGGAAAATGCCGTTTAATACTTTTTAATAGCCTTCATTTTCGCTAAATTGATTTATCAACTTTTAATACTTTTTAAAACCCCGCACACACCCTGCTTTATGCGGGACCCCCACCGTACCTGGCAGATCTTTTAAAACCATACACACCCACACGGTCACTGAGGTCGTCGGACAGATTACTTCTAGCAGTCCCAAAATCAAGGTTAACGCAGCGAGGAGACAAAAATCTCGTCTAAAAACCCACTTCTTTTCCCTTGCATTTCCAGACCAGGTGACACTTGTGCTTTTAAATGTGGGTTTGTATCTTACTCGTGTTTTGTATTGTTTGTACGTCATGTAGGAGAGTTATTCAGTCTGTGGCTTCTGATCTGGTTTCGTCGTCTCGTGTTGTAGATTTGTTTCATGTCCCGTCTGTTTTTTATTATGCTATGTTTTTATACAGTCGTTGATGTACAGCACTTTTTTTTTAAAGTGTTTCAACAAAGACTCAATAGCTGGCCGTTGATCTCAAGGAAGGCCTAATTAAAAGAGGAAATGCATGTGCTGATTCTTCACTGCAGCTGCCCGTGTTCAAACCTAAATCTCCGCCCCTTTCGGCACATTTCTCTCACACCACTTCCCCTCTATCAGCAGCTGCGATCTAAGAAAAAGCCACGAGACGCCCAAATAATGTTTTTATTAATTCATAAGGAGCCAGAGATTGCAACACTACTTCCAGTATTCAGTGTTTGATCACAACTGCGGTGTGGTTATCTTTTAAATTACTATTCGTCCAATTGAGTCTGACGGCTTTGAAGAGAGTAAACAAAAACGGCCTCGGTTCCTTGTTGTAAAATGATGTTGAATGGAAAGGTTAGGCGGTGAAAACCACTCTAAATATATCCTACACTTCAACTCAATTCAATCCAACAAAGTCTATATAGGGCGATACCAAATACCTTTATTTGTTCAACATTTGAAGATTGAGTTCGTCTTTTTAAGATAAAGTGATTCATTAGATTCAGTTCGTTATTACAGCAGCTCATCCAGAATGCAGCGGCTCGTCTGGTCTTCAACCTTCCTAAATGTTCCCACACCACGCCGCTCCTCCGCTCCCTCCACTGGCTTCCGGTAACTGCTAGAATCCACTTCAAGACACTGGTGCTTGCGTACCATGCTGCGAATGGATCTGGCCCTTCCTACATCCAGGACATGGTTAAACCGTACACCCCAGCACGTGCACTCCGCTTTGCATCAGCCAATCGACTCGCTGCACCCTCGCTGCGAGGGGGACCCAAGTTCCCATCAGCAGAAACACGTGGGTTTGCTATCCTGGCTCCAAAATGGTGGAATGAGCTCCCGTTGACATCAGGACGGCAGAAAGCTTACACACCTTCCGGCGCAGACTGAACACTCATCTCTTTCGACTCCACCTCGAGCGATAGAATTACTAACAGAGCACTTATAGACTAATAAAGGACTGGCTTCTCTAAAGCCAGTTGAGTAGCACTTGAAATACTTGGCTCTATGAAACCTGATGTACTTTATGACTCTGTTTTCTTCAAGGTTGTGTCTTCCTGGTGGAATGCACTTATTGTAAATTGCTTTGGATAAAAGCGTCAGCTAAATGCAATGTAATTACTTTTTAATTATTTAGTCAACTTTATTAAATTATTATAATTAGTCAGGGCGTGCCTCGAAACATTTGTAGAGTTATGTTTTGTTCATCGATGGCAAACCACCAACAGGCGTCTAAATAGAACCCACAGATGTAAATAGCTACGCTTCCTGCTGCTGCTCCCGTCTGTTTCTACCAAGCCCCCAGGAAGTGCGCCGGACTCTGTGCCAATATTCGTTGTGTCCAAACGGCCGTACTGCAATTTCCGTATCAGTCCGTGACGTCACCCGGCCCAAAACAACTTTTCCCCATTGACTAACATTGGGGAAGGAGACGTCTGTAAATCTTGACAAAACTGAAGTGCTTTTCCTTCCGGGAAAAGATTGTCCCTCTCTTGACCTGACTATCAACATCGGCCCCTCTGTTGTTTCCCCGACTCAGACTGCAAGGACTCTGGGTGTGACCCTAGATAACAACCTGTCCTTCACTGCAAACATCGCTGCTACAACCCGCTGCTGCAGATACACGCTTTACACCATCAGGAGGACGCGTCCCCAGCTGACCCAGAAAGCCACGCAGGTTCTGGTCCAGGCTCTCGTCTCTAGACTACTGCAGCTCCCTCCTGCTGGTCTACCTGCATGTGCCATCCGACCTCTGCAGCTCATCCAGAATGCAGCGGCTCGTCTGGTCTTCAACCTTCCTAAATGTTCCCACACCACGCCGCTCCTCCGCTCCCTCCACTGGCTTCCGGTAACTGCTAGAATCCACTTCAAGACACTGGTGCTTGCGTACCATGCTGCGAATGGATCTGGCCCTTCCTACATCCAGGACATGGTTAAACCGTACACCCCAGCACGTGCACTCCGCTCTGCATCAGCCAAACGACTCGCTGCACCCGCACTGCGAGGGGGACCCAAGTTCCCATCAGCAGAAACACGTGGGTTTGCTATCCTGGCTCCAAGATGGTGGAATGAGCTCCCATTGACATCAGGACAGCAGAAAGCTTACACACCTTCCGGCGCAGACTGAAAACTCATCTCTTTCGACTCCACTTCGAGCGATAGAATTATTAACAAAGCACTTATATACTAATAAAGGACTGGCTTATCTATAGCCTGTTGAGTAGCACTTGAAATGTTTGGCTCTATGAAACCTGATGTACTTATGATTCTGTTTTCTTCAAGGTTGTGTCTTCCTGGTCGAATGTACTTATTGTAAATTGCTTTGGATAACAGCGTCAGCTAAATGCTATGTAATTACTTTTTAATTATTTAGTCAACTTTATTAAATTATTATAATTAGTCAGGGCGTGCCTCGAAACATTTGTAGAGTTACGTTTTGTTCATCGAGGGCAAACCACCAACAAGTATGGATTTAAGCAGAATATTTGGTTGGATAAAAACATGTTGTGAATATATATAGCTTACGATTTTGATGAGGTTATCGATGTTTGGGCGCAGGCGTCTAAATAAAACCCACAGATGTAAATAGCTAAGCTTCCTGCTGCTACTCCTGTCTGTTTCTACCAAGCCCCCAGGAAGTGCGCCGGACTCTGTGCCAATATTCGTTGTGTCCAAACGGCCGTCCTGCAATTTCCGTATCAGTCCGTGACGTCAGAACAACTTTTCCCCATTGACTAACATTGGGAAGGAGACTAAACTAAATAAACTACCCAGTATGAACACTCTTATAGCCCTTATTAAAATCATTCGGTCCTTAAAGTTGTAAAATGCACTAAAAGCCGTCTCCATTCATTCTAGTGAGCCGAGAGTGGGAGCTCGGGGGGCGGGGCTTAAGGGGCGCATGCTCTGTGAGCGCACATACGGGTTCTTCTGCTCTGACAGCTAGGCATGCTGGGTAATCTGTGATGTTTCGCTCTCTCAAAAGTTGGGCCATTTTGTCCTCAAGCACCAATGAGCAGCTCTCATAGGAAAGAACGAGCCCCCGCCTCCCACGCTGTATCCAGTTCTTATTACACATCCATGGTTTCAACACATTTCATCCACTGTGGGGAGTAGACGGACTATAAAGAGCTACCTCGTACAACCCCCCCTTCAAAGCACCCTCTTAAATCTTTTCTGTGACGCTCACATTAAACATAGTTTTGGCCTCGTCGGGCAGAGACACGTTGTGTATCCTGATCGCGAAGCCAAAGGCGTTTGTGAGGAAGATGGGTCGATCCACGGGGTCCACGGGGCTGTCCCTGATGTGGAACAATGTCGCCGTGTGGTCGAAACCCAGGTATCTGCGAGACGAAAGGAACATTTTAAGATAAAAACATTATTTCCTCCAAACATTAACTCCAGGATTTATCCCCGTAACAACTCACCCGTCTAAAACCTCTGCCTGGTACGGGATTTCAAGCTTGGAGTAACTTTTTTCTTTCGCCTTCACAGTTATCTTACCAGAGAACTGATATGATCGTCTTGCTTTTGAGGCTGCGAGAAAAAAAGAACAAGACACAGCAGATAAGTGCACAAGGCCTCTCGAGGGGAAGTGAGGACATGTCCTTCTCCAACTCTTTGATCTTAAACATTTCTAGATCATTATTAATGAACAGTCCAGATGTATTACAGGAAGTTGTTTTCACCAAAGTATATAAAGACAAAATTAAGTAAAAATGTACTTATTCCTAAAAAGGTAATTGAAGCAAAACACTGTCTGAAACAGGGGTGTCCAACTCAATTTCTTCGCGGGCCACATCAGCATTATGGCTGCACTCAAAGGGCCGGTTGTAACTTTAAGACTATATATCAAAATACATATATAAATATTTAATATATATAAAATAATATTATTATTATCGGATAGGGTAATAACTTGAGTTTGACACCCCTGGTCTAAAAGAACGCATCTCTAATTGTGGTTACAATTATGTTTCCGCGTCTCTGTGAGCCAGGTGCATGCTGCGGGAAATTATTGTTACAGTTGATGAAGGGGGGGGGGGGGGGGGGGGGGGTGTCTAAAGTCAAAGATGAATCTTGATTGGGCAATGCTGCTGGTCTCCCCAGACCCGAACACCAAATTATACACTTTTTTTTTTAGAGACCTTCAGACTTGGCTAAAATTGTCAAAATCAGTTTTGTAGTGTTTATATAGCTGTTGTGGAGGATATCATGAAGCCTTGTTCCGATACAGAGTGTAGTGATTATATAATTTTAACTTGAAACGGGTCACGGGAGGCCTATTCTGCTCAGTTTCTCTCCCGTGAATGTTTCCATGCTTTGATGTTCAGAAAGTGCTTTATTTTTCTCATACTGCAGAATGCTTTTACTTTCCACTGATTGTGTGTCCGAGCTCAGCTGTTTGCAATTCAAATTCTTTAAAAAAAACCTCAACAACAGAAGTATTAAACATATATGTGACCTGCTCCATCGAAATCAGTCGCATTGACCAGAAGACACTTTTGAGTTGGATACACTGCTGGAAAGAGGAGACTCCTAGCTTTCTAATGATATCAGGGTTAGTGTTGTACTCCAAATATTAAGCGAAATATGTGAGGGATAATGTGCAGCGACGCGGTCGTAGATCGGCATGAAGGTGTTCTTTTCCCCATAAGGAACAAGTCGCTGCACATTATCAACAAAGTAACGATATGACTCCCAATATTAATTGAAATGCTTTTATGGATTTAGAAAAATAGTTGTATTGATTTAAATGTACATGCATCCGCTAAGAAAAGTAGTCCGTTGTTACTGTTTGAACTAACGTAGCAACGGCAGGAACTGCTTCGATAGCGTTTTTGAGGAGCTTTTTGATTACAGATTTGAAAACATCCCCGCTTGCTTTAAAAGTAGCACACTTCATGATGTCAAACCTTGGGAAGTATCTAGATATCCCTGCCCTAATGCCAAAGGAACTGGCAACTGAATATGTGTCGCCGTTTGATGTCTATGTCTGGACCGCTGCGTAAAAAGGAGGGTTTCTGCCCCGTTACTTCTCCGCTGTTTTCTTGTCGCTCTCGTCTCGTCAGTTAGAAAAGCCAAACTGTATACAGTTGAATCGAACGGACTTCTTTGTGCAGATGTGAGCGTCCTTAACAGCGGTCAATAAGTGCTTGACAGCGGTCTGTCTGTTCTGGATTAACAACGTGTTCTGAATTGACCAATCAGAATCGAGTATTCAACGAAGCCATGTAATAAGTCATATTATATAATGACCGTCACCGAGTCATCATTTTGAGAAAAGGCCTTCAAAGTTTTCTCTTCTCTGGAATCCATCGATCTGATTGGTTATTAGCAAATTATCAAAGGAGTACGGAGGGAAGATATTTTCGTTTTGATTGCTGGTCTGGGGGAAGCTCGCGAGTGTGTGTGTGTGTGTGTGTGTGTGTGTGTGTGTGTGTGTGTAATTTTGCATTTGTGTGTATTGTGTTTGTCTCCCGGGGAAAAACCCTCACGAGAAACAGCGGCTGTTGTTCTGCCTGCTGTGACGTGAAGTTACTCCGTTCTCCGCTTGTAATTATGCCGAAGCTTCAAAGCTGTATTTATCATCTGAATTTGCCGAAACAAGTTTAATATTCTGAAAGCCAAGACTTTGTTTAATTTAAATCAGATGAAAACAAACTGGAACGGACCCTGTCGTGTTATCTATGATTACTCTACGCTTACATTCATAATGTCAGCGGGAGGGAGGGGGGACGGCGCTGCGGAACAGCAGAGTGCGAGTGAGAGCTGTCTTCGTCCCTTCACAAGCTTCAAAAATATATTCATCGAGTGATTTTGGAAATAAAAGTTTCATATTCCGAAAGCCAAGAACCCCGAAAAACTATTCTTTTACGCAAATCCACGTTTATTTTTTAAATGAGCGACTTCCGACTGATTTCTCTAGAGCGGGTCGCATATATTCTTACCGTCAAAACTAATACTAGCAACTTTGGTATATCTGCTCTCTCCAGCCTTCAGGGTGACCGCTTTGAACTCTACCGTCACCGCTTCGTTTGATGGCGTCGTCCGAACACTCTGAAGCGTAAAGAAAGGAGGACAAAGTTACCGGAGAGTTAAGAAGACAGGATTTTAGATTATCATACAAAGGGATACCTACCGTGATCGGAACGTCTTTTGTTCCTGAATTTAAAAGGTGTAAATTCAGCAGTTTTGGACGATCTGTAACGAGAACGAAGAAGTGAGCAAAGATGCAACGAAACATATTAAATTAATACATTTGATTTGTATAGCCCTTTTCCAAGTACAAGCGTACATATAAACGGACAGAAACTAAAATAAAAAGCACATGCAAGATGCAATAAAATGACTAACAGAAAAAACAAACCATAGAACAGAAAGCAGTTACACGAAGGGCTTTTAAGGGCTTGTTTAAATAAAAGATTAATCGGCAATATGATCGGTTTTTCAAGACTTCATACCTTGTGACCGCAGCGTACCAAAGTCAAGCATTTCTGTGGAGGAGTATATACCAGGGGCTGCAAAAGAAGTACCAAAATCATAAGGAAAATGTGTTCCTGACACAAAAAGGACACTGAGTTTTACAATAAATGTACTTTCGGTGACAAGGGCCATAAAAACACTATCATCAAGAATATTAAAGTAAAACTCAATTTTTGATATTATGGTGGGAATTAAGAGTGCCGCAGCGACGCGTCCCTAAAACCCGGAAGTAAGTTCGCATTTGACCACTTCCGGTTCCTTCGCCAAAAAGCAATCTCTCCGTAGGGTTTTGGAAAATATCTGAAGGTCTGAGGTTGAGACGCATTGAAGAGACGGATCACGTTCTGGTGATTTCTGAAGAGTTGACGTGTCTGTGGCTGAATAGGACTACAGAAGTCGTGAAGGCCGTTGTACGTCATTACGCCGAACACGTAAACACTCCTCTAAGTTAGTTTCTGTTCTGCTTGAAAGCAAGTCCCTGCCTCCTGCAAAGTGTTCAAACTGACGCTTCAACTCGTTCCATCTAGAGTCTGTGTTTGAATCTGGATCTGAAGTCGGCGTGGCGTTGAAGCAGCGACCCTGCTGTAGCTCGTTGATAGCATAACGTTAGCATTTAGCTTCTGGCGACTAGATTTATGATTAGAAAATGATAAAAGCAGGGTAGACGTGTGGAGATTATCCGGCTGAACAAAACGTGATCCGTCTCTTCGATGTGTCTCAAACCACAGACCTTAGTTCAGATATTTTCCTAAATCCTACGGAGAAACTTTGCATTGCGTTTTTGTTGAAGGAACCGGAGGGAGTTTACTTCCGGGTTTCAGGACGCGTCACTGCGGCTCTCCAAAAATGAATACAATATAATCGTTGGCCATTTGAATTGAATGACGAAGCAGTTAAAGGCAACAGCTTTAGTAAGTACAGAACATGACTTTTCTTTACTCTAACGCTGCCTATAAAACCAGAAAAAGACAGCTGTCAATCAAAGCAATATCAGAAATCTGTTCTCATACCACGATATTAATAGTTTCCAGCCACAATCGGTGATGAACACCCTACCTGATGTGACCTCCACCTCCACAGGCAGGATGATGAACTGGTCCTCGTTGGGGGCGTTGGTTTTTATTCTGATGAAAGCCGTGTGGTTGTCGACGTCTCTCGACGAGAAGCTGGCTCTCATCACCCCCTTCGTCTCAAAGGGAGGAATCTCCTGCAGGGACAAGGAGGGGAGTGTGAGTAACTGTCTGACATCATGGTTAACATTAAAGGTGTCCTATCACACTGTTCTTCATCAATATATTATAGTTATCAGATGTATCCAGAACCTGTCTCTGATTGGCTGAAACACCAAACAGATAACTGCAGCATTACCCATAATCCCCTCTGTTTCAGCCCTGTTTCCAACACACATGTTGATGTAGAAGAGACATGAAGAAGAGGGGACACATGTTGATGAAGAAGAGACATGAGGAAGAGAGGACACATGTTGATGAAGAAGAGACATGAGGAAGAGGGGACATGTTGATGTATAAGAGACATGAAGAAGAGGGGACACGTGTTGATGTAGAAGAGACATGAAGAAGATGGGACTCATGTTGATGTAGAATAGACATGGAGAAGAGGGGACACATGTTGATGTAGAAGAGACATGGAGAAGAGGGGACACATGTTGATGTAGAAGAGACATGAGGAAGAGGGGGACACATGTTGATGAAAGAAGAGACATGAAGAAGAGGGTACACATGTTGATGTAGAAGAGACATGAGAAGGAGGGGACACATGTTGATGTAGAAGAGGACATGAAGGAAGAGGGGACAACATGTTGAATGTAGAAGGATGGAAGAATAGGAAGAAGATGGGACACATGTTGATGTAGAAGAGACATGAAGAAGAGGGGACACGTGTTGATGTAGACGTGAAGAAGAGGTGACACATGTTGATGTAGAAAGACATGAGAAGAGGGGACACATGGTGATGTAGAAGAGACATGGAGAAGAGGGGACCACATGTTTGATGTAGAAGAGACATGGAAGTAAGAGGGGACACATGTTGATGTAGAAGAGACATGGAAGGAAGAGGGGACACATGCTTGATGTAGAAGAGACATGAAGTAGAGGGGACACATGTTGATGTAGAAGAGACATGGAAGAAGAGGGGGACACATGTGATGTAAGAAGAGGACATGGAAGAAGAGGTGACACATGTTGATGTAGAAGAGACATGGAGAAGAGGGGACACATGTTGATGTAGAAGAGACATGAGGAAGAGGGGACACATGTTGATGTAGAAGAGACATGGAGAAGAGGTGACCTTTAAAATCGACTGTAAATCAAGCTAAAACATGGCGGAGAGGCTAACCCATAATTTTCCAGTGCCTCCTTGTTGACCCGTAGGAAGCTCGAGATGCAGATCCCCCCCGCTGGAGTACATCTCAACAACCTGGAGAAACGCGGACAGGAACAAAACACATTCAAATATAATAAATCCACAAAAGTCAGCTGTTCCAAATATCACTATATGGCTGTATGGAATATATTTGTATAATTGTTTGTGCATTTGAGGTTTTCAAATTAAGTCTGTTTTAATTTTATTTAAGTGAAAAATAAATGTACATTTTTAGTGATTCATCCGATTTAATTAGTTATTTATTGAACCAATTTCTTTCAATGTTTCTTTTCGTATGCAGCAAAACTTTGAGAGCAGTGAAAATGCTTTAAAGCAGGGGTGTCAAACTCAAGGCCCGGGGGCCAAATCCGGCCCGCGAATTCATTTTCTGTGGCCCCACAAGAGCTTGCAAAGAATATAATATGTTTATTATACGGTTACATGCTACTTTACAGAAGCACGTTGCCCATAAACTACATGTCCCACAATGCATCTCAAATTTGACTTTTTTCTCAGAATTTGACTTATTTTTTTTAAATTCTACTTTTTTTCAAAATGTCACTTCTTTCTTTTCGGCTTTTCTTTTTAAATCATTTTGTGACATTCTCACTGAAGAGACTTGCAATGATTTTCCTTAGACTTCTGCTTTCAGGCGTAGTTAATTATCCTATCCGATAGGGTAATATAATACATTATTTTATATATATTAAATATTTATGTATGTATTTTTTATATAGTCTTAAAGTTACAACCGGCCCTTTGAGTGCAACCATAATGCTGATGTGGCCCGTGATGAAATTGAGTTCGACACCCCCGCTTTAAAGAGTCTAAACACCAAAGTATACCTTATTAAATACGTATAATACTAATTGGGAATTGTTTTATCTGCAACTGTGTACAAATACCACCCTAAAAACACAGACATGCCAACAAGTCGTTAAAGTATTTGAATGTTGATTTAGAATTTGAATGTCAGGGGTACTAATGAGCCCTTAAACTATTTGTTACAGAGCAATATAAATACAAGGTGCAAAACCCTGAGAGACCCGAATGCCTCACCTGCAGTGGCTCACTGTACGGGTTGTGGATGTTTATCAGCGGTGAGAAGCTGCTGTTTACTGGGACGCGCGCCCCGATGAAGGGCCGCAGTCTGTAGGGGTTCGGGATGCCAACCCCGAAAACCTTCAGGACAGAGAGAGAGAAGTCAATCAGTCACTTTGTTTATCAGAGCGTATAACGCTGCGTTCACACACCGGACGCGATGCGATGTGAAGTCAGGGCAGGGCCGCGGACAGACGCAAAGTCACTCCGACAGCGAGCATGAAGCGGTGGATGCGAATTCCGCGGCGCGATTTCATTGATTGATACATTTATTTCGAACAAGTAAAATAAATAATTACAAAACAAATGTTGCATTGCATTTACAACAACAACAGCATTAGCAACATAAACAGTGCCACATCTAGTGTTCGAAAAGGAGTGAGAAGAAGTATAATTTATTTAATCTCACCCCCTTGTCCCTAAATGATTTATTTATAATTTATAATCTGCAATAATTATCATTTTTATGCATTATTGATATTAGTATTATTAATCTGCTTTACCTGTTGATTGACATACACACACACACTGATATACATATATGCACACATACATATACACACCTACATACTCACACAGATACACATACTCTAACACCTTCCCCATCCCTCGAGAAAATAATTTCTCTGTATTTCCTCTTGAACTGGTTAATGTCTGGACATCGCTTTAGCTCCACATTCACATCGTTCCATCGTCTCACTCCACAGGCTGAGATACAAAAAGTTCTTCTGATTGGAGGGGCCACGACAAACACTCGAGTTCAAGTTATTCAACTCGAGCGTGACGCGATCTCGCGGTAGCCAATCAGTGGTGAGGATCTCAGCCTGCCGTCACTGACGTTCAACCAGAAAACATCAGCCGTTAGCCGTTAGCCCTCAGAGCTCACAGCTCCTCATATCTGATCAGAAACTAGACAGAAGTGAAACAAGTCCAAACCGCAGACTGCCTGTGTCATGGAGAATACAGTCGCTGCTTTATTTATGTCTGTAGGCCGTTGTTGTGAGTGTGGACGGTCGGAGCATATACTGCATTAGCTTAGCCGATCTCCATTCAGAAAACACGCATTTTAAAAGGTGTTTCTCTGCCGTCTGTCTGCAGACTCGTCAAAGCATTAATTCATGGTTTCTACTAACCGGTATCAGTGTGTTGTTACTTCGGCATCATTTTGAAACGTGTATTACAATTAAATCACGGTCAAATATGTTCATTGTGTTGTAGTTGTAGCCCCCTTGTCAGCGCGTCTTGTTTGAATGATGCGAGTAAACAGCTGACATATATGAATATTCGCATCGGTCATTCTAGGACGAAAGAAAAAATAATTGTGCTGGAGGAGAGGGGTTATATTTTGACTCACAATCACTAAAATGAAAGTGGTAAACTAATGAAAAATAAACAAAAAATGATTTAATATCTTCTTTTTTTCCTTTATACATGTTTTAATTTATAAAATGAGCTTTTTCTGTACATCTAAAATCTTTAATCAAAGAGAATATTCAATAGTTTCTTGTTAATTTGAGGCTTTAATCTCATAATGTTCTCCCTCTCCCCTCCACATATTTTAATCTACACGCCGTCATACATTCCCTTTGGCACAAATCATTCAAACAATAAAAGGCTTTTTTCTGTCTTTACCTGGTATGTAAACACTCCATGATGTGATGTATTAATAAATAAAGTGTTTTCTACATTCCCAACTACTCGAGCGAGAAACACGACATCAAATGACGTGTTCCCTCCTGGTGGAATGATCTGTAGGAGGAACAGACGCAACAGAATCAGCACAGGAGAAACATTTTGTGCAGAAAAAACAAACACTTTAAACAAACGGGGCAAAATACAGCTTATCAGAGTTATTATTTACTTAAATTAAAGGGCCCATGTCATGCTTTTCTGGTTATTATCCGTCCCCTTGTGTGTTATGAAGATTGTAAACGGTCTGCAGAGTCACAACCCCTCAAAGTGCACCCTGTAGCGAGTAAAGCTCTAACACAGAGAAGACCTGTCTGCTGCCCCAGAACGCCTCGTTGGACATTTCTCTTTTTCCATTGTTTCTGAACCAAAATGGACCAATCCGCGGAGCCCCTCACACACCGGGACCTTTAGCGTACATGTTCAACTAGCAGGGAGTCCCATTGACTTGCATAGAGCTCCCTGGTTGGTAATAGACGAGTTGGGATGGCGGAGGAATGCTCTCCGCTAACCCATTCTCACAGCGTTATAAACCAATATCAAGCCACACTTATTGTTTTTACTTCGGCTGTGAGTGTTTGTGTGCTCAGGATGTGTCTCGCCAGGGCCGGCCCCGACCAATTTGCCGCCCTAGGCAATATTTTTGCTGGCGCCCCCAGCAAAAATATATACCTTTATAATGATCATATAAAGGTGTGCCTTTACCTCACTGAGCTGAGGTTATCAGAGCCTCTATGTACGTTTTTTTGGGAGTTTGATTTATTTTAAATTAACACAAATACAAAATTAAAACCTATAATTGCACACTAAAACCATTATTTCAAAAAAAGAACAATTTCACATAAACCTCTGGTTTTTACTGGGACTGGGGCAGTTCAACTTGATTTGGGGGGGGTGTGCCATAGTTTATGGGCGCTGTACGCAATATATACGTAGTTCTGTTAGTATAAGATAATAAGATGTACTTTATTGATCCAAAATCGGGAAATTGTGTTATGAAATTTAAAAAAATATATTTTTTTAATTTCTAACTTTTTTTTTTTTCGGCGCCCCCTATGGGTTGTTGCGCCCTTAGCATTCGCCTATACTGCCTATGCCGAGGGCCGGCCCTGTGTCTCGCTGTATCGCCGACCCGGAAACCACACCAGTAAGACAGCTCACTGAGCAGTGAGCCTCGCAACGTCCCGACCAATCGGAGCACACTGGGCTCACAGGGAGGGGGGGGGGGGCGGAGCTCCAACAAGCCGTGTAGGACAGAGAGTGAATACACAGACTACACAGAGATGCTATGAGAAACCAATGTGAGTTTGGAAAATTGCACACTATAAATATATTCTAGTAGACCTCAGCAATGGAATTATGATCAGTAGAAATGGCCATGACATGGGACCTTTAAGATGGCGAAAAGGAAAAACGCCCCAAATAAACTTCAAAAGTTGTCCCTAAACTTTCATGGGAATATCTATAATAATAACATTAACCAGTTCAGGCCAATACCCTGCTTTTACATCAACGTAATTACATGTATGCATTTTACCCTTATATTTTGGTGACAATGGAGGCAAAGGTTTCCACCTAATTATTATTTTGAATTCCCTACACTTTTGACATGACCACACGGGTAAACAGCTGGCCAACTAACCTGGAATACTGTTTTCCACAACCTGAAATGACCTAAAGATCCGCAACTGTGGAAACATTACAGCTACCCTCTAACTCTAGCAATTTGGTGACGACTGTGGTTGCAAGTGGGCTGGTTTTAGTGGGTTTTTTGACTCATCCGTTCCCCAGAAACAGCAAAAAAGCAGAACCTCTTGTTGGTTTATCTACTCTGAGCCATCATGTAGTGTTAGATGTTGCAAGTTAATCTAACAGATCAGAACTGGATGTGTCGTCTCCACCGCTGCAGAACATTCAGATTGTCTTAGAAATGCAGATAGTGGAGGGCGAAGGGATTTAAAAAAAAAACATTTTAACGTGGTGTAATTGCAGAAGTACAGAGATAAAGCATAATAGGAAACACTCACTCGAACATCTGCATTATTTCTCAGTCAGGAAACTATATGTTGTATTTGCCATTTTTACAATACATGTCAAGGGCATGGGCATATCCTGCATTTATATACACTTAAAAACGACTTCCTCTGCATTTTTTTCCAAATACAAATATGATGAAATTGTGCTTTCCATAAGGAAATTGTTGAACAAAACAGAAACAACTTAAACCTCTGCTTTATTCTTAACTCGACTTGAAACAATCTTTAGTTTATTTTCTATAAATTATAATCTTGTGTTTGCATTATTACACCGAAAAGCCCCGTGCCTTTCTTTCGATGCATGTTCTTTTAAAGCGGAGAATTGAATTGTAATTAAATTAACAGATTCAACTATTCGCTAAAAGGTAGAATACTTTTTTTGGCTGGGATTTGGGTAGGCAAAAATTAATACACACAGGAAATGTAGAAGGAAAAAAGGTGGTTCCTAACAAAAACACTTTGCAAAAAAAGATTGCTAAACGTCATCACACCGAACATTAGCCACCTTTAGCTTAGCGGTGGTGACGTGAAGTCATGTGACCGTGCTGTAGTTCCTTTATAGCCCAACATTAGCCGCCTTTAGCTTAGCGGTGGTGACGTAAAGTCATGTGACCGTGCTGTAGTTCCTTTATAGCCCAACATTAGCCACCTTTAGCTTAGCGGTGGTGACGTGAAGTCATGTGACCGAGCTGTAGTTCCTTTATAGCCCAACATTAGCCACCTTTAGCTTAGCGGTGGTGACGTGAAGTCATGTGACGGTGCTGTAGTTCCTTTATAGCCCAACATTAGCCACCTTTAGCTTAGCGGTGGTGACGTGAAGTCATGTGACGGTGCTGTAGTTCCTTTATAGCCCAACATTAGCCACCTTTAGCTTAGCGGTGGTGACGTGAAGTCATGTGACGTGCTGTAGTTCCTTTATAGCCCAGCATTAGCCGTCTTTAGCTTAGCGGTGGTGACGTGAAGTCATGCGACCGTGCTGTAGTTCCTTTATAGCCCAACATTAGCCGCCTTTAGCTTAGCGGTGGTGACGTGAAGTCACGTGACCGTGCTGTAGTCCGCTCAAAATATAACCATAAAAGGATTTTCAGCAGTTTAAACCCTCGCAGGACCAAGTTGGAGTAGTAATGGTTGGATCTAGAGACAAACTCACATAAAGCTATACACCAAATAGCTAGCTAAACTATGAATGCCTTATAAAGTTAGCAATACATCTCTTAAAATGTAAGGTTCTGGAGATGTATTTGTATGATTTGTAGTATTTGTACAGACATATCTTGTGACAGAGGAGCAGAGGCTTCAGGTGTTATCTTAAAAACCGCACTGAATTCCTTCCTACTGAACGTCTCTGTAAACTAACCCTGACATGCACATAAATGCCCTACAGACTAGACTCTGTTACCACTTACACACTTCGAGCACACGCTGTGAAAACAACATAAACACGTATATAATCACAGTCTTACATTCGGCACAACGATAATTAAAAGAGCAAATCATGTCTGCAGCGAGCAACTGTGCTAAAGGAGACATAACAGGTCTTTCCTGTAAAGGCAGCTTCACACAACTCTGCCATGTGAAATATACATGTTGTACTACGACTGGCTGCTGCTTCACTTCCTCTGTAATAACACTCGAGTCATATGAGCAATGTGTACTTTTTACAGTGTATTATTGTTATTACCAGCTGCTTCTTTGACTATTTGTATATGTTCAATTACTTTATAATGCTGCTACTTATTTCTTACCATGGATTTTATTGTAACAATAATTTCTTTATTCTATGTTAGCCTACAAAGGTTTTACTTTGGCTTTTTTCCACACTCGTTTGCCGTGACGGTTAATTGGCCCGTTTGTAGGCCGAATAAAATATGTTATATGATTTCTAGAAACATGATATATTTGCTAATTATGTCAAAAAAACTGATGCATCATCTCCCCAAGTTGTTGTCTTTTAACTTTTAGAAGAACTATATATGGCAAAGGTTGTATTCTTTTTTCTTCTTCTGATATTTGCGGTCGAAAGCAGTTTTGTTTTCATGAACGTGAACTTGACTGTCAGATATGAGGACAAGCTTCCACCAGTTATTGTTTATAGTAAAAAAACAATGTCAAACAAATAGATAACGCAAATCAGAGGTGCAAAAGCAGTCTATTAACAACGGCGGTAAGAGTGGTGTTAGTCGTCAGTTTATTGTCGTCACGCTGACATTTCCTGCCAGAAAAAACTAAAATGTGGACCTAGGCTTTTAGAGATCTGGGATAAATTGTCATAATTAGCGTAAGAGTTTTAAAGCAAAAGTCGACAACTTGTTTTGTGAAGTCACAGCGACCTTTGTGCACCTAATTATTATCAGTTTGTTCTTGAGTGCAAGTTGTGATAGGGACTTGGCTTGGCAACTGGAAGGTCACCAGTTCAAGTCCCGGCAAGACCAAGCGCTACGAGGTGTCCCTGAGCAAGGCACCGTTCCCCACACTGCTCCCCGGGCGCCGTACATAATGGCAGCACACTGCTCCTAACACTAGGATCGGTCACATGCAGAGAAACTATTTCCCCACGGGGATTAATAAAGTATATTAAAAAAAAAAAAATCATGTTTCCAAGAACAGGAATTCATGTTTAAAGGTTGAGTAACTATAACTTCATTATGATTCTGTTTACTTCATCTTGTTCACTGCATGTTTTGGTCTCCTTATGGTCTGCCTTTCATCTGCTAGGGTGCGGTCACATGTTTCAATGTGTGATGTGCATTGGGACTTCCCACTGCAGTATTACTTTCAGTCTCTATGCTGCTGTTTACTTGTGTGCCGTCTGATCTTGAAGAAGGTCCCCGACTACTGGGCTCTACTCGAGTTTAAAGCAAAAAGAAAGTAAGCACATAGTACAGGAAATACTTTGACATAAGTATCTTGTTTACAATAGGCAGAAGCAAAGTTCTGAAGAATGATGATGAAGGATTTGTTGTGGAAAAATGTAAACAAAATGACTTCCGAGTGAAAGGTACTTACCCTATTCTGGAAAAAGGATGCGTGAAAATGTGCTGTTGTTGCTGATATCGATATCAAACTAATTTCTTCTGCACTAGGATTATGTAAATAAACTTTCTCCATTTTTGGCATTCCAACGGGCCTGCAAAACAGAGAAAACAAACCTTTGTGAGAGCAGGTAAACAACAACATATGTACATGAAAGATAATAAAGAAAGCAGGTATGGATGACGACGCCAAAACTGAACAGGTCAACAGGTTCCGTCTGTGAGGAATGTCACTTTGGTGAAACGCTTTTTTTCAAACCACAAGAGAGACAGGAAACAGGTTCGAGGTGTGAAACAGAAATATACCTCTTTGCCAATAAAAGTTAAGGGAATTATGATCTTATAAATGTACATTAAATCAACATTCAAACAATATTAATGAACCTAAAATATGTATCAAATGTTGTTCGGCATCTTAAGAAAATACATGAAATTCACTTTTGAAAATTGACAAACCAAACTATTCATGTGGATTCAACTGAACTTCTGATGGATATAATATATGTTCATTTATTAGGCCTTTTTATAAATGAACAATTTACATTTATCAGCATCAAAACAATTATGAATTAAGTATGTTGTGTTTTTCGTCAGTACATAAGTTTGCTGTCGTTTGACACTTTTTCAAAAGCTATGACTTATAAAATAAAATATTTTGATATGTACACTGAAGTGCTTCACTGAAATGAACCAAACTTCCCAATTTTTTATGTGGATTTGACTCAACTTCTGATGTGTTGTACTTCATTTGTAAACATTAATGATTGCTAATTATACCCCGTCCATGCGGAGACGAAACTGGTTGTATCCGCTACAGTTCTCTATCGTATAGACCAGTGGTTCCCAAACGTTTTCATACCAAGGACCACTTAACTCCACAAATATCAAAAAACACATCGTTTTTCTAGAACAGATTACAAATCGCCTGAAAATGGTACAAACAAGTGGCCACATGTGTGATGAAGGTGTTGCGCTGGGCTATATCATGCAATCGAAAGTGAAACTTAACCTCGCTCCATTGCGGAGATATTCCCGCGAGAGTGCGGAAAACTTAAATTGATTAATTAATTTCAAATGTGAAATGTTACCAATATACTCACGGACCACTAGGGGGCGCTCACGGACCACACTTTGAGAAGCACTGGTATAGACCAGTGGTTCCCAAACTTTTTCAGTCGGGACCCCCTTGGGTATTGGAAATATTTTCGGGACCCCCCCCATCCCGGTTCCCATCTATATTGGTAGGATTAATTGTATATTGTTGTAAAAACATTACATTTTCTCTGCTAATAATAATAAGATAAATATACAACTATAATTTTATATTTTATTATGGATTACACATGAACTAAAGTGCTTGTAATAGATACTGTGAATTAATTTGGCCTAATTAAAACTGGTTGGCCTTCTTCCCTGAGTAGTAGATTTTTAAATTCAAATTTCTTTAAGGAAAATATATTAATTACTATTTCTACTGCAGGTTGCAAACGATCACATCACTTTACCATTCCTATTCCATAGCTTATATAGACTTGTGTGTGCTTGCTTTCCCTCGCAGATCTTCTCAAAGCGGGGCTGCTGTTTTGAGACTGCCTCTCAGTTCATTCTCAATGTTCAGCTTTGATCTGTATTTCGTTTTGATGGCAGCAACAGCAGAAAAAGCCTATCTCACACAAGTAGGATGTTGCAAAAGGCAGCATTATGCCCACAGCTCTCTGACCAATGAGATATTTTCGAGCAGTGTTTGTTTACAGTTGAATAATAATAACAATACATTTGATTTATATAGGTGCACTTTAAAAACAACATCATCTCAAGGTGCTTCACAAAGCTAAAAGGAGAAAATAATAAAATAAAAAAATCTTCCTGAAACCCCCCTGCAGTACCTCCGCGACCCACCAGGGGTCAAACCCACAGTTTGAAAACCACTGGTATAGACGGTTCGTCCACACGAGGCCAACACGGAAACACGGATAACGGCTCCCAAGGTGGGTAGATCTGCGGACGAAACGCTCTGGGGGGGCAAACAGCTCCGTGTGTACACCCTATACGATCATTTCCTGATGACGCCATAGCCCCACCTCTCCTGCTCACCCCCGCGTCATTGCTGATGTGTTTCGCCAACAACAATGGCGGATCACAGGGTTGCGTTCGTGCTCCAGACGCTACTGACCATGCTACAGATGTTAGTGCAAAATCTACAGCTCCTCTACCGCAACAAGTGGACATGGAGAACTACATGAACTACATGTTGCTAAATCCACCGCGGAGAATAACCAGAAGGGCAACCAGGCAACCATGGCAACCATGATCGAGGAGTCTTATTCGCTGCTTTTGGTGTATTTTGCAGCGCCACTTACAGGCCCGGCATATGTACTACAGCGTCTCCAGCGGTTTCGTATGGACGGTAAGGATGGGAACGATTAATCGAATATTCAAAAAAATGGAAGGGGTGCCTAAGTTGATTACATATGATCAAATGGATTAATTCAATGTATACGACAGTGCCATAGCTAAATGTGTTAGGTCTAAAGGTGTGTTTTGTTCCGCTCACCGGTCCCTCACAGCGGGCAGAACTGCAGCTGATTTCTCTCTCGCGTCCGGTTAGACTTCACTCGCGTTTATGTCCAAATCCATCAGATCTAGCTAGTTCTAGCTAATGATATGGCTGTTGCCCCTCCCTACACGCAGATCACGCAGACTCAAACCTCATCTTATGCCCAAATTCCAGCTGAGAGGGTCTTTTCTACAGCTGGCCTGATTGTGAATCGTCTCCGCACCCGCCTCTCCCCTGAGTAGACATGCTCATATTCTTAAAGAAGAATGAGTATTGAATAGCTGCATTCTGTGCATAGGCCCTGTTACAGGTTGTTGATCTCTGTTGTCACGGGTTACGTTACCCTGACCCGACGTTGTGAATCGCGCTGAGCTCCGTGGAGGTGTGATTTCCTTGTTTAGCGATACACAGCCAAACTCACCCTGAGCACACACAAAGTCACAGCCGAAGTAAAAACAATAAGTGTGGCTTGATACTGAGTAAGAAAAGGTTGATGAACGCTGTGAGAATGGGTCTGCAGAGAGATCCCAACTGTCTGTCATCAGCCTGCAGCCAGGGAGGAGAGATCAGCAGAGCTGCCTGCACTGAGTGTGTGAGGAAGTCCGTGGATTGGTCAATTTGGACCAATCAGCGGGGGCTTAACGTAACGGCTCCGCGGACGTAACGTAACGGCTCCACGGATTGGTCCATTTCGTTCCGGGGACGACATGACATCATGATGTCCCCGGAAGAATCAAATGGACAGTGACGTGTCTCCAACGAGGCGTTTTGGGGAGGTATTTTCTGTGTTAGAGTTTTACTCCCTACAGGGTGCACTTTGAGGGTTTTGACTCTGCAGACCGTTTACATGCATAAAAACCTTCATAACAACAAGGGGACGGGCAATAACCGGAAAAGCATGACATGTCACCTTTAAGCATGAAAGCTGTAGGCCTATAGCTGTCAACTGTTCAAACTGTGATCACCAGTTCAACAAATTTGACTTGTTTTTTTTTTGTCAACATTTATCCTATAAAAATTATGTACTATGTACATTTCGGTTAACCGTTTTTTTGGGGGTCGAATATTCAAATATACATTTGCTTTCAAATTCCCATCCCTAGTTGACGGACACGTTTCTTGAGCCGGTTCCGTGTGGACGGAAGACTTTTTTGATTTCGGTTCATTTTCGTCTCCGTGTAGACGGGACCTTAGATTTCAACGGAGGATGACGGTACCGAAACTAAAAAGGTGACAACATGTTCTTTCCCTGAGGAATTTAACTCTAATAAAGTCAAAAATATTCTCTAATCCAAAAGAGAGATAGGAAACAGGTTTGAGGTTTTGTTCAAATTCCTTTACAGAGTATTTCTCTTAAAACAACAAACACACATTGTGATAAATGATGCACCTTAAATTCCTCTGAGTCACCAACCCTAGTTTATTAATTCAGTGTTAAGGACCGTACAAGTTGTTCTGCATGTGTACAACATTAACTGTACTTTTCTTTTCTGGCTTACAACATCCAGATGCTTTATAAACTATTTCCTACATTCCAGGCAGCATTTCGCATGAACATCTACTCGTAGGGACTTGTAACTCCAGTCGTTTTGATGATACTTCCTGGTTGCAAATGCAAACTTACGCAACGACAAAGTTACCATGGCTTGAGAATAAAAGCTACTGAATGGCCCCTGTGATTAAACGGAGCCCTTGTAGGGTCATTTTCAGGTTCATATTTGTAGGGACATTTTGGATTTTTGCTTTTTGCAGACCATGTACATACGCAAAAACCTATAAAACACACTACAGGAAAGATACAACAACAACAAAAAGTATAATAGGGCCTCTTTAATACTTTGAGTTAAGTAGATTAACCCTTAAACTTAACTTCTATGGCTCTTAAAACAAAATGAGTAAAGAGGCATGTTTGGTTCCTCCATTACAAGTAAGGCCGACGTATCATCTTAAAAAGGGGTAAACAAATGTTTAACCTTTCCTGTGGTTTAGTGTCTGATTGAGTATTGATGATGACCTGTAGGGTCGCCGGTTCAAGTCCCCGACCAGACCTAAAATATGGAGTGTGGACTTCTACTTGGAGAGGTCCCAGTTCACCTCCTGCCCTGCCGTGGTGCCCTTGAGCAAAGCACCGGACAACCCCCTCCCCCCCATTCCCATTGCTCCCCGGGCGCTGTCCAATAGCTGCCCACTGCTCCTAGTACTAGGATGGGTTAAAAGATGAGAACACTGAGTAATGCTGCATGTGTGAGTGACCATTACAGAGGGTTTCATCGCTCCCAATTCCAACCGAGCCGTACTCCGAATATCATTATTATTCCACAACAGGAGAGACTTGCTCTAACAGGAAGTGTAGCCTATTTTCAAATAGTGTGAAAGTGACGCAAGGTTTCAGAACGAGACTTGGTGAGACAGAAAAGGTAAAGAAGAGTCCATTTCATAATACCGTAATCGTATATTGACAATCTGAGCCTGTTAGTGGCAAAAACAAATCTTTAGCGGACGCACATTGACGTGCAGAATTACAGATAAGATTAAACTGCAGCCTTGTTTGCTCTCACTCCCTACTCGACCACTTTCTAAAATTGTATTGCCGCTATCTACTTGGACACAAAAACATGTGAACATGGGGTCAAGGTTTTAAAATACCGACAAAAACACGTTGGGAGATGTTTAGCCTCTATCTTCAGGCTGATTGCATTCATCCCTCCTGTCCAGTGTGTTCGAGAGAGACTTTCTCAAGGTTTCATTTCCATGCCCTGAAAACATTTGCAGCTGATAAGGTGATTGTTTATTGAGGAAGTAGCTCGGGCTGTTGCATGTCTCACTGTGAGCTTGTAAAGAGGCTTTGGTGAAGGCTACTGAAACATTTGCACCCGGGTTAACGTTGCTCACATTTTAAAAGTATAACTTTCAAATGACTGAAGGGTTAGAAGCAACAGAGGGTAGAGAAATCAGACATAACTGCATTAAAAACTCCAGGCTTTTTAAACACAGACTTGCTGATGTTCAGGTGTATATCAGTATGTAGTGTCTCTACTTTAAAGAGTCCTCTCCTGCTGATGTTCAGGTGTATATCAGTATGTAGTGTCTCTACTTTAAAGAGTCCTCTCCTGCTGATGTTCAGGTGTATATCAGTATGTAGTGTCTCTACTTTAAAGAGTCCTCTCCTGCTGATGTTCAGGTGTATATCAGTATGTAGTGTCTCTACTTTAAAGAGTCCTCTCCTGCTGATGTTCAGGTGTATATCATTATCTAGTGTCTCTACTTTAAAGAGTCCTCTCCTGCTGATGTTCAGGTGTATATCAGTATGTAGTGTCTCTACTTTAAAGAGTCCTCTCCTGCTGATGTTCAGGTGTATATCAGTATGTAGTGTCTCTACTTTAAAGAGTCCTCTCCTGCTGATGTTCAGGTGTATATCAGTGTGTAGTGTCTCTACTTTAAAGAGTCCTCTCCTGCTGATGTTCAGGTGTATATCAGTATGTATTGTCTCTACTTTAAAGAGTCCTCTTCTGCTGATGTTCAGGTGTATATCAGTATGTACGTGTCTCTACTTTAAAGAGTCCTCTCCTGCTGATGTTCAGGTGTATATCAGTGTGTAGTGTCTCTACTTTAAAGAGTCCTCTCCTGCTGATGTTCAGGTGTATATCAGTATGTATTGTCTCTACTTTAAAGAGTCCTCTTCTGCTGATGTTCAGGTGTATATCAAGTATGTAGTGTCTCTACTTTAAAGAGTCCTCTCCTGCTGATGTTCAGGTGTATATCAGTATGTAGTGTCTCTACTTTAAAGAGTCCTCTCCTGCTGGTGTTCAGGTGTATATCAGTATTTAGTGTCTCTACTTTAAAGAGTCCTCTCCTGCTGATGTTCAGGTGTATATCAGTATGTAGTGTCTCTACTTTAAAGAGTCCTCTCCTGCTGATGTTCAGGTGTATATCATTATCTAGTGTCTCTACTTTAAAGAGTCCTCTCCTGCTGATGTTCAGGTGTATATCAGTATGTAGTGTCCTCTACTTTAAAGAGTCCTCTCCTGCTGATGTTCAGGTGTATATCAGTATGTAGTGTCTCTACTTTAAAGAGTCCTCTCCTGCTGATGTTCAGGTGTATATCAGTGTGTAGTGTCTCTACTTTAAAGAGTCCTCTCCTGCTGATGTTCAGGTGTATATCAGTATGTATTGTCTCTACTTTAAAGAGTCCTCTTCTGCTGATGTTCAGGTGTATATCAGTATGTACGTGTCTCTCCTTTAAAGAGTCCTCTCCTGCTGATGTTCAGGTGTATATCAGTGTGTAGTGTCTCTCTACTTTAAAGAGTCCTCTCCCGCTGGTGTCAGGTGTATATCAGTATGTAGCGTCTCTACTTTAAAGAGTCCTCTCCTGCTTGATGTTCAGGTGTATATCAGTATGTAGTGTCTCTACTTTAAAGAGTCCTCTCCTGCTGATGTGCAGGTGTATATCAGTATGTAGTGTCTCTACTTTAAAGAGTCCTCTCCTGTTGATGTTCAGGTGTATATCAGTATGTAGTGTCTCTACTTTAAAGAGTCCTCTCCTGCTGATGTTCAGTTGTATATCAGTATGTAGTGTCTCTACTTTAAAGAGTCCTCTCCTGCTGATGATCAGGTGTATATCAGTATGTAGTGTCTCTACTTTAAAGAGTCCTCTCCTGCTGATGTTCAGGTGTATATCAGTATGTATTGTCTCTACTTTAAAGAGTCCTCTTCTGCTGATGTTCAGGTGTATATCAGTATGTAGTGTCTCTACTTTAAAGAGTCCTCTCCTGCTGATGTGCAGGTGTATATCAGTATGTAGTGTCTCTACTTTAAAGAGTCCTATATCAGTATGTAATATCATTTTATTTACATTTGTATTCTATTTTGTCTTTATTTTGACCTTGTGTGAATCCTGTTTTTAACTCTGACCCTGTTGCTGCTATAAACGCCTGAATTTCCCTAAGGGGATAAATAAAGTTCGATCTTACCTTATCTTAAATTGTTTTAATAAAAATTCTTGGACATTTCCAGCTTGCACTTGCCTGCAGGGCTCGACAGTAACTGTTGCCAGGTTGTGAAGAAGCAACTATTTTGAGAAACTGGAAACCGTTTCTTAGCCCCATTAGTTGGAACCCCTCGTAAATATTTAAAATAGAGTTGTGTAAAAACAAGTCCTAAACCTGGGAGAGTTTTTTTTTTTAATGTGTTTGTGGTCAGACGCCTGAAATAGAGTCTGTGGTTAACTCAAGCCTTCCTTAGAGATTTTCACATTTAGTTCTTCGACATATAATACGTCAGTAATTGCCCAACTCCGAGGATTCCTTGTCATAAAAACTAAGTGGTTGCTAACAAGTGATTAAAAAAGGCGCCGACAGGAGAATGCCTTTAGCTTCGCGGAGGTGTTGAGGAGTTCCGTTACAGCCTAGAGTTAGCTTTTTTTACTTCTGGAGAGTGAATCACAACGTGGTGCTAATGTGGGAGATTTTCCTGCTGAACCCGTTTGCTAGAGCAGGGTATATGCAGGAATCCTGAAGTCAATGTAATTCCTTTTTTAAGACCCTTCCCATACATTTTAAGACCTCATCGCCACTTGGAGTTCTAACCGGTTACCTTGGCAACACACGTTACCTCACATTGACTATACACAGTATTGATTGTCCTTCCTCCTTATCTTCCAACCATTTGGACGCAGACTTGCATTTCCCCATAACGATGTTGCTTAGCAACCGGCGTAAACGGACCTTCGTGCTATCCAGCAGTGAGCGTGCGACGTCCTGTTCAGATGACGTCAAACCCAACGGGATGCCATCAATAAACTACAGAATCACACGACACACCTACGCCATGACTACATTCAGGCAGACTGTAGAACACAACCTCTCTGGACCATTTATAGACTTACTGAAAACAAGCTGCAAAATGTAATACCTTGGAAAATGCCATTTAATACTTTTTAATAGCCTTCATTTTCGCTAAATTGATTTATAAACTTTTAATACTTTTTAAGACCCTGCGGACACCCTGTAAAGAGATTATCTACATATACATTTCATACATCATCACTGCACCACTCTATAGGGAAAGAAAACCGCAAAATGAACCACATGTTCTGAATTGACCAATCAGAATCAAGTATTCAACTAAGCTGTGTAATAAGATATATATATATATATATATATATAATGTTTCTGTTATCTCCATATCAATTGCAGTGGTGGACAGTCACATTTACTCATGTCCTGTTACTCTTATGGATTCATCTTTAAAAAGAGATGTCAATCACCAAAATCGACCAATGGGTTCCAGAGAAACGGCAAAAACGCCCATTTCCAACCAAATCACCCCAGAGGTGGAGTTTCTTTTGCTAAACCTCTCTAAAAAAGTCAACTGTCACTTGTTTTGCATCAATCTTGATACAGGGTACTTATTATATGTTGTCCTTTGGATTCCTAAAGCTTTTAGTCTACCTTACCATCATCCAAGGTTAGTTTTCACTATAAGTAAAAAATTATTTTTGGACGGACACAATAATTTACAGTTTTTTTACCATGTTCAATCTGAATTTTCTTTAAAATAAAAAACATCTTTATTGATTCTGACTTTTCTAAATCCAACTCACAGGTTTATCATTACTTTGAGAAAAAAGATTATTAATTGTCCCCTTTTAGAAGTGAAGATATGGTCATTTGTTCTGGGAATGTCATTTTCGAGCCTGAGACCTGAACAGGTGAGTGAAGGTTACATCTTAATTTGAACCCAGATTTCAATGTAAGATATTAGATATCATTTGAATGTTGTTAGTTCCTGCACTTCACACATTTTGACATTTATACATGCCAGTTTAATATCCTCTCAATGTTTCTAGCTGCTAGTCATGTTTTGTCTGCGGAGGGGTGTGTCGTTGTGCTCGTCTCTTATTGGCCCAGAGTGAATTGACTTTAGATCACCCGAGTGATGAGTGTGTTGCTGCCTCGTGATGGTAATCTGGCGATACCTGACTAAGATCTCTGCCTGACCAAATATTGCTCAATAAATAACATTAAAAGCTGCTTCGTGGGTGTGAACCAGCGGCAGGGAGGAATGTGGTCCAATGGGTCTGGCCCCGGAGTTAAGAGCGTCCTCAGTGATTCATTTACTGTTGACCCAACGATTAACCTGAGATTAACCCAACACCTGAGCGATAGGACAGACCGTGTGAGCAGTGAACGGTCCACTGGGTGTTAAGTATCGTTTAATTATAAATTAGATGATGCTTTTGATCAAATATTGAGATGTGACATGCAACATGTTACCAACTGTAAAGCACTTACTCATCACTGTACCCTAGGGCTGAACGATATATCGTGTCATGGCGATAACCGCGATATTCACATCGCAGGAACGTGCGATTTTATTAATCTCTTTTACTTCATTTCTTTTTTTAGGACTTGCGATATTAAGTAGGTTAATTAACACGTCATGTTACAATTAATTTGCTGCTTGCTACAAAAGGAAAGCTTGTGCGCGGCTCTCATGTCAGGGGTACTTGAGTGAGTGACATGCAGGCTCTGCGTGCACAGCAAACCACCAACGACTCTTGATCAGATCCCAGCAGGCCCCGCCCCGCTAGTTTGCAGACCATCAAAACACCGGTAGAAAATGAGCGAGGCACAGGAGGACAATACCGGGGAGAATGAAGATTTACTTCCAAAAAGAAAAGCAACATCTGGAACTATTTTGGATACAAAAAGCTTCTTCTCTTCTTCATTCACAGATGAACCCCCGTCTCTTGAGGGTAAGCAACATGCATTATCATGACATGTTAGATCATGACTTAAGGTATGATGAGTCAACCAGACGTCCGTGACTAAAATCCTTCATCCGGTTAAATATACCGTACTTTCCGGACTATAAAGCGCACCTGTATATAAGCCGCAGCAGCTAAATTGTCCGTCTGTCTTGCTCTCGTTCTGTCTCTCGGTTCCACTTTTACTTTGGCGTGCTACCTGTCTCACTCTTTTCCGGCCTCCAGCTTTTCCTGCTACCGGTCCTAGAGCCCATAGAGTTAAGGTGGTTAATTTGACCTGTAAAATCCATAGATGTAGGAGGTTCCCTAGTGGCCGTTAGCTGTACAAAGAAAATGGGGAAAAAAGTTGCGGCTTATAGTCCGAAAAGTACGGTAGTTAAAAAAAACACAATATATATCGCAGGGGAAACAAATATATAATCGCAATGTCAGTTTTTTTCAATATCGTGCAGCCCTACCGCACCCTGCACGCCTCACTAACTGTACGGAGGCTCAGTCACTGGTACATGTTCATATACAAAGCCATGTTGGGTAAACTCCCCTCTTACATCTGCTCTCTGATCACACAGTGGCCGTTTCTCAATGTCGACTACACCTGCTGCAGAGCCACTATTTCAAGTATACTACGTCACCGAGAGGCGCCGAAGGACTGTTTCAATGCCAAGCATTCGGCGCCATTCACGTAGTATACTTGAAATAGTGTCACTGCAGCAGGTGTACTCTCGACATTGAGAAACGGCCAGAGAGTTGCAGGTAGCTATTGCCTGAGATCACATGATGTGGTTTTGCTACATGTGCAAGGACTGACTTAGGTAAGAAAGCTTTCGTGTGCACGGCTTCTCTTGCTCGGAACAGTCTGCAAAAATAATTGCAATTTGGTTCCCCTGCATGTTTTCAAAGCTTGGATAGGTGCGATGCCATTTGATACTGTTGGTACTTGTAGATCAATCAATCAATGTTTATTCATATAGCCCAATATCACAATGTTACATTTGTCTCAGTGGTCTTCACAGTGTGTACAGAATATCAGTATGACAATACGACACCTTCTGTCCTCAGACCCTCTGTCCTTAGACCCTCTGTCCTCAGACCCTCTGTCCTCAGACCCTCTGTCCTCAGACCCCCTGTCCTCAGACCCTCTGTCCTCAGACCCCCTGTCCTTAGAACCCCTGTCCTCAGACCCCCTGTCCTCAGACCCCCTGTCCTCAGACCCCCTGTCCTTAGACCCTCTGTCCTCAGACCCTCTGTCCTCAGACCCTCTGTCCATAGACCCTCTGTCCTCAGACCCTCTGTCCTCAGACCCCCTGTCCTTAGACCCTCTGTCCTCAGACCCTCACATCGTACAAGGAAACACTTCCAGAGAAAACCCACAGTTTAAAGGGAACATGGGAGAAACCTCAGGGAGAGCAGCAGAGGAGGGATCCCTCTCCCAGGACGGACAGACGTGCAATAGATGCCGTGTGTACATTGAAAAGATAACACATTTGCAACATAGGTAGACCAAATGTCGATAGTTTAAATGTAGCCCTGTAAATATGATGTCCTTGATTGGTTTGTGTTGTTTTACGTTACTTGCTGTGTGTCTCCCTTGAAAAAGAGATGAATGGTCTCAATGGGATCAACCTGGTTCAATAAAGATTGAAATGAAAATGTGTCCAATAAATGAGATTAATTTGAAAAAGAACAAATTATTGTAATATAGGTAAGTCTTTCTGACGCCCATGTATAAAATGCATTATAAACAAACTTATAATGTGCTGTAATCTGCTTAAAGTACTGTACAAGTATTTGTTTATATAAGTAAGTGATACTTCTTGGGAAAAATCTTTATGAAGCATTTTATAATTATATAGCATCAATAGACTTCATGATTGACTGTCACTCCCTGATATTGTTGTTGCATCATATCATAATTGCCAGTTGTTTTTTCTAATGTTTTATAAACAGATGCTTTACTAACGCACAAAGATAGAATTACAAACGGATCAATGTATAATGATTATAATGCTTAAAAAAGTAGATTGTTTGAAAGAAACGACGAACAATAAGAAATTATTGCAATAATGTCATAATTATTTTTTTTTTTCATGACGCTTGTGTATAAAATGTGTTATAAAAATACTTACGAAGTGCTATAAGAAGATATATATTTTTTTATTTTTTTTATTTAACCAGATAAAAGCATTGAGATAGAATTTCATTTGCAATGCTGACCTGGCCAAGAAGGCAGCAACGTTACACATAACACAAACATATAAAATACAGAGAACATAACTAAGAAAACAAAAGACAAAAAAGCAGTCACTACATTGTGCACATTAGGACAGTAAGAAAGGTGCACTACTATATAAGAACAGATATAAGCAGTTAAATATATAATAATGCGTCATAACAAAATCCAAAACCCATTTTAAAGGATTTATAAGGTTAAATATCCTAACACTTCGTAATTGTTGGATTTTATTTTGTATTTTGTAGCAAGGCTCATATATTATAACTCCCATAACTGGAATACAATATAATGTTTAATAATACATTATTAATTAATCTGTATTTAAATCAAACAACGAGCATGGGTATAGATTGGCAAGCAGCTTGACGTACAGTGACTATAATGCTTGAAATGTATTCGTGGTAATATAATGATTATTGCAATGAAGTGTGAATATTTAGGAGTGCTTATAATTATAATTACTCCGGCTACGGGGTGACGCATAATAAGTGTGTTTATAAAGCACAATGGACAGGGCGGGACAGAAGGTGGGTCCAAATGAATTATAGAAAGTGACTCCAACAATGTGAAATAAAAAAACACAGATTAAAGAAAAACGACAATGAATTAGTGTAATGTTCTTTTTATGTTATTATCATTATTGGTTCATTTGAATAAAGCACCTGCATGTGTACTCTGTATGTTACATTACATGTTAGTTGCTTTTATCCAAAGCGACTAACATACTCAATACTGAGGACAATCCCTACGGGAGCAATTTGGGGTGAAGAGTCTCAGGGACACAACGACATGCTGACTGCAGTGGGGTTTGAACCTGCTGTGACCCCCTGACCACAACCCACTGCGCCACACACATGCTCTCCTGTTATTGTGTCATGCGTGGCGGAAAACCAATACATAAAGTGTTAAAAAAGAATAAAAGAAATACTCACTGTTCGTGAAAGTCCAACATTGGAGGTTCGAACCGTATAGGGCGGCAGTTCCCACGTTGCGGGGACGTGCTGAGAAACACAGGAAGATGTGACAACAGCAACAGAAGACGAGGAAAAATCAAAATATCCATGTTTGTGTGCGTCTGAAGAAACGAGTAAACACACGACACAACAGTCTGCGCTGAGGCTTGTTTTGTTAACGCATTAAGACAGCCACGGGACGACTCCATTATTCCCATGTGTTCAAATATCCATGAATATCCATGATTAGAATAAAAGAAATCAAAGCCCGTCTCCGCACGATGTTACTCTCACACGATGTAAAACTACTTGTGAGCATCGGTAGCATCGCCTAGTCGGAGTCACACTCATAGTAAACCCGCCAAACCTGTTCAGCAACAGGTGGATGTGAACAATAGAGAGGGCCGTCCCCTAAAGGGAAGCGGCTCCTCCATGAGATGCGCGACAGAAGAACTGTAATGAGAGCCTTTATGTAAATCTCCTGGAAACGGAAATTATTCAGCGATGCAGGTGTGGCTCATAACCGTGACAACACCTCAACTCTCAAACTATAACCCTTGTTGTTTGCCAAGTACATTTCTATATTTAAAACTATTTTTAAGTCTCGTTTGTGAATCGGAGGCAATTATATATAAGTTGGGTTTCTTTTAACAAGCCTTCAAGTTTTTATATTTTATACACACTTTTTTTAATGCACCAATAAAGAAGTCAAACCAGTGACGATTAAAGAACTAAAAATAGCCAAAAAATATTTCAAATTTAGATGAGTATGGCATTATTAAATATATATATATATATATATATTAATTGTTAATTTTATTTTATTATTATTATTATTAATTTTATTTATTTATTTTATTATTATTTTATTTATTTATTTTATTATTATTTAATTTATTTATTTATTTATTATTATTTAATTTATTTAATTTATTTAATTCATTTAATTTATTTAATTCATTTATTTCATTCATTCATTTCATTTATTTATTTTATTTATTATTATATTTTATTATTTTATTTATTATTATTTTATTTATTATTATTATTTATTATTAATTGTTAATTTTATTTTGTTAATTTTATTTACACACCTTTTTATGTATACTTGTATTTTTTTTTTTACTTAATTTTGAGTGAATATATTAGATTTTATATCTTCAATTCATATTTTTTTTATTATTAATGCATTACTTACTTTATTTTTATTATCCCGATTACTAAATGTGCGTAGGCATTTCTTGTGTACTTTAACCTGTCTAGAAATGGCAGTTAAAAGCTGAACTGTTCAAAATATGAAATGCAAAGAAGCACTACAGATGAAATATTTTAAAAACTCCTTCCGCTTTTTTTTCTTGCATCCGGAGGCTATCCACGAGAAGCTCACTCACGTGTAATTACTCTAACATCACCCCAGGGTCAGGCAATTACCCAGAGTTCAATTCCACCGTTTACTACCAGGCCTACGTGTACACAGCGCAGACAAAAGGTGTGGCGCGCTCCGATAGCAGAGAAAGGGGCCGGGTTTCCATCCCCTGAGGCCCCGACAGGAATCCACACGGAGCCCAGGGACCATGGTGCACTGCTTCTCCTGCCCTCACTTCTCACACTAATACAACGACCGCTGACACAATTCTCACGGGATTAAGGATTCAGACGGACCATGGCTGTGAATTCTTGGCGGCCTTTTTGTGCCCCGGGCGCTTCAGAGATAATGTGTTGAATGTCAGGGAGTAACTGGAGGAGCAGAGCCTCTTGGCCTCAGACCTGCACTGTCACCTTAAAGGAATACGTCACCACAAAGTCATCGTTTGGGAGGGGATTCTTTCACTTTAATGAGTTTCCTTTTTGTCTGGTTTTATTTATCAAGGCGTGTCTCTATCAGTTAGACCTTTGGACTTCACTGAGCTAACATGCTGTACCATAACAATTACTATAAGCATTGGGTGTTGTTTTCTAATACAGTATCTGACTATCCATTATCTATCCATTATCTATCCATTTCACATCAATGCTTCTTTGTGTCTGTTTTTAATGATCAACGCATGTCTCTATTAGTTAGTCCTTTGGATAGCACTGAGATACCATGCTGTACCATAACAATTACTATCAACAGTGTTGATTTTTAATGCAGTATCTATCTGCCTATCTATTTCACATCAATGCGTTCTTTGTGTGTGTTTAATTATAAAAGGTGTCTATCAGTGATTACTTTGGACTGCACTGAGCGACCAGCTGTAAATAACATAAACAGTGTTGTTTGTTAATACAGTATCCATCCGACTATCCATCCATCGATCTATCCATTTATCTATCTATCCATCCATCCATCGAACTATCCATCTATCTATCTATCCATCTGTCCATCTATCCATCTATCCATCCATCTATCCATCTATCCATCTATCCATCCATCCGTCCATCTATCCATCTATCCATCTGTCCATCTATCCATCCATCTATCTATCCATCCATCTATCCATCCATCTATCTATCCATCTATCCATCCATCTATCCATCCATCTATCTATCCATCTATCCATCCATCTATCCATCTGTCCATCCATCTATCTATCCATCTATCTATCCATCCATCTATCTATCCATCTGTCCATCTATCCATCTATCTATCCATCCATCTATCCATCTATCTATCTATCCATCCATCCATCTATCTATCCATCTGTCCATCTATCCATCTATCCATCCATCTATCTATCCATCTGTCCATCTATCCATCTATCTATCCATCTGTCCATCTATCCATCTATCCATCTGTCCATCTATCCATCCAGCTATCTATCCATCCATCTATCCATCCATCTATCTATCCATCTATCTATCCATCTATCCATCTATCCATCCATCTATCCATCCATCTATCCATCTATCTATCCATCCATCTATCCTATCTATCTATCCATCCATCTATCTATCCATCTATCCATCCATCTATTGATCGAACAATGATGCGTTCTTTTTGTCTGTGCTTAATGATAAAGTCTCTCTAGTTACTCCTTTGGCTGCACAGCGCTTCCATGATGTCATAACAATGACCACAAACAGGGTTGTTTTCGAATACAGCATCTATCTGACTATCTATCGTACTATACATACAACTAACTATTGAACATCGATGCGTTCTTTTTGTCTGTGCTTAATGATAAAGGGTGTCTCTTTATCAGTGGTTACTTTGGACCGCGCTGAGCTACCATGCTGTAACATTTAATTACAATAAACAACGTTGTTTGTTTAGCACAGCATCTCTCCGACTATGTATCCATCTGTAATGAACCCCGTTTAACCGTGAATTGGTGAAGCAAACGTTGGCTTTATCACACGTCTCCACGGTGAATAAAGAATCAAAAACATACAGAAATAAGTCTTAAGAATTGAAATAAATGAACATTATGTTGATAAAAAAAACATACAAACAAGTGCATTTTCAATAAAACGTTGATTCGCATGCACGAGAAGCAACTGACCGTGTGTATGCAAACGTGTTTGAACAGCAACGCTTTTGTGATGGTCATGTGTGTGTGTGTGTGTGTGTGTGTGTGTGTGTGTGTGTGTGGTGTGTGTGTGTGGTGTGTGTGTGTGTGTGTGGTGTGTGTGTGTGTGTGTGTGTGAAGTCGTGTATGACTGGACAAATGGGACTTGATATACAAGTTATGAGAGAGTGTGTAAACGGATGTTTTAAATATATTTTAGCCACGGTTACACGCGTGTCCATTTCCTTCAAGACTTCTTTTTAGTAGTTTGATTCTTTGCTTATTGAAGAGGTTTCCTCCGAGTAACAGAGGGCGAGTCCATGACACACAAAGGACCACTTTATAGCGAGGTATTCCTCAAATGCAAAAAAAAAAGCATTTCAGTTCCTGTGGAAAATGTTCCTCACTAAAGAACACCGAGTGATAATAAGTAATGGAACACACACACACACATAAAGAACAGCACACAGATTGATAATAAGTAAACACACACACACACACACACACACACACGGGGAAGTTCAAGATTTAAAAAAAAAAAATCTGAAACACCAGTGAGTCAAACTGCAGAAATACCCTTCTCCTCCCCCCCCCCCCCCCCCCCCCGACTGAAGGGAGTGGTCGTGCTATGCCTGTGGGAGATAACCCTTTTATGGATTAGAACATACTGTACAAACGAGAGGCTCGCTGAACGCCGGCAAAACACACACAAGTGTAAAGCGAGGACACCGATTTATAGCGCAATATGCACAACATAACTATCAAACACGACATACAATAGAAGGAAGGTTTGTATTACCTAAATCTAAATCAAATATGGGACAGAAAGCAGTCATGTACAGAGCCATGATCAGCTGGAACTCTTTACCGGTTCACATCATTCAGGAAAATACATTTCAAATGGTTGCTAAAAAATTATTTAAGTATTACAAAGTAAATTTGAACTGTGCCTGTGGCTATGTATGCATATATTATTATGTACACTTATTTGTATTTACTTTTGTTTGGCCTTAGGATGGCTATAATTGAATGACCATTTTAGTTTCACTTCATTTCACTGTAAATAGCATGAAATTATGAGCTGTTTTGTTTTAATTTTGTTGTATGTTTATGTATGTTTTGAGTGTGTGAGGACCCCAGGAAGAATAGCCAATGCTCATGCTAGTGCTAATGGGGATCCTAATAAAGACATAAAGACCGTATTGATTTCAGGCAGAAGCCACGGCACGAAAGCAAAAGTGTGAAAAAAGTGAAACTGCTACAGCAGCTCGAACAAGAGCACACCGTTTCCTTTTCTTGGAAACGCTGTGCTCTTGTTTCGAGCTGTTCTACCTGTTGATCGACACACATTCACATATCGCTGCAAAACCTGCGCAGACCGCAGACAGCGGGCTCATTATCCACTTATTAGCTAGGCGTTGTTGTTGTTGTCGTCTAAGCTCCGAGAGCACTCGTTAGTACTGGGGGTAATTGCACAATATGATTTAAAGAAAGAGAATTATCTGAGAGTATTACAAAATGTGGACGCAATTTCAAAAAATCTGCAATTTCCCAATCGTTTTAAATGTGCTTTTGTGTGTGGTGTGTCAATGGGTTTGTATACAAGGCCTTTTAATCGGGTATGTGCTGCAATCTTGACTCAAGTGCGCTTGTAGGTGCCATAACGCTACTTAGCTCAAGTTCATTATTTGTATTAGTACATGACCATTGCATGTATGATATATGTGTAATGTGTATTTGTAAAGGGCTTTGAGCATCTGGAAAAGCGCTATAATAAATATAAGGAATTATTATTATTATTATTATTTACGTCACCTTTATTTGCTTGTTGAGCCCTTCCGGTAATCGTCACATGGGTGTGGTTTGGTTTATAGGTCACCTGTTTGATGTCGAGTGCACGTGACAGAGGGTGAGCTTGTGCCGTCGTGTCTTCTGTTGACCGTTTTGTCCGTAGTTACTATGTTTTGATTTTGTTTATTAAATATCCTTAAAACTATATTGCGTCAACGTGGACTTTCTTTTCGGAAACGCGTCACAGTTTAAAGCCGAGTTCAGCCTCTCGGCGACTCAAATGTAACCGGGGATTGAGCCGCCACCGTGCTTATATACATGTATGTTTTTTTTTTTTTTTAAATGGCATCAACCTGCAGATGGAAATTAGCCTCTATGGCTAAATGATGCCGTCAAGAGTTCATGTTAATTAATGTGGATTGACTTTAATAAACAAATACAAACGTTTAGCGCTGCTTCTCTCTGTGTTGGTGTTTTACCGTGGGACTCTGTGGGAAGTCGTCTGAAGACACATTTTTGTAAAATTGCCGTGTTCATATTTATCCTGAGGATATCCAACACAATACATGATTTATAAAATGCTCGTGATTCCTCCAGGCTTGTTCCAGACTAAAAATATATTTAAAGAATTTATCAAATATTAAAAAAAATCCAAAACATATCTGAACCAAACGGATTAAAAACATGTTTTTTTAAAAGCAGTACGCCCTTTGTATTTACATCGCCCAATGTCCCCAATAACACCGTGACCTCAAGGGTCTTTTACATTGTGTACATACACACGAAACCCTCCGTCTCTAAACCCTCGCATCGCACAGAGGAGAGAAACTCCCCAGAGAAACTCCACCGTTAACAAGTCCGTGTGAGTTAAGACCCACTAACTCACATCAGCTCATTCTGCGGGCGGTCCGGCTAAATCTAAACTCTCCCATGTAGCTGTGGCAGAAGGTTCACTTTGTGGTGGAGCAAGAGGACACACACACACACACACACACACACACACACACACACACACACACACACACACACACACACACACACACACACACACACACACACACACACACACACACACACACACACACACACACACACACACACACACACACACACACACACACACACACACACACACACACACACACACACACACACACACACACACACACACACAGAGAGAGAGAGAGAGGCTTCCCTGACAACATGTCACTAACAGCACACGTTGCAGAGAGCTGACGGCATCATATGGGGCTGATCTTTGCATCCTGCTTTCCCTAAAGGCCCTGTCACACTGTCCCGAAATTGACACCCGATGGACACGATAAAGGAAATGTTCAAATTCGGCTGTGATCGTAGCAACATCGGGCCATTCGTGAGGGCGTCTAAGCCATCGTATGACCGCCGGTGGAGTTCCTCAGGCTCCGGCAGCAACTTCGTGAGTGGCAACTTCGTAAGGCACTCGTGAGGGCATCTTGTCAAATCGTGTCATCTTCGTGTTATCATCGGTGCATTCGCCCTCACTCTGATCGGGGCGAATGCCCGATGGCACCGAGGATAACAAGATGCCCTCACGATGGCCTTACGAAGGGCAACATGGACACACGAATTCAACACGAAAATGAACCTTCGCAAGGTCCTTCGGCAATTTTTTGGCATGCCAAAGATTTTGCCTCCGCTCACGAAGTTGCTGCCGGAGCCTGAGAAACTCCGCCGGCGGTCATACGAAGGCTTAAGATGCCCTCACGAATGGCCCGATGTTGCTACGATCACAGCCGAATTTGAACATTTCCTTTATCGTGGGTCCATCTGGTTGTTTTATTGCACAACAAAATCATTTAAATATATTATGGAAATAACCCAATTTGTGTTCTGTGAAACTAAAAAGGATATAATATATTATTTTGAAGGACAGTTGACAGGAAATTGTTGTTGTTATGGAAACAACATTACGGAGAAAACGTAATATCTTCTACATATAAAGACGGATAAAGTAAAGAACAAAGTCTGAAGATATCAGTACAGTATCATAGTACTGTAACATAATTGTTTTTGGTACTTTCGTTGCAGTTGTACGTCTTAAATGTAATGTAAATGTTGCCTTCGTGTGTGGTTCGGGGCCATCTTCGTGCGAAATTCATAATTCCATATTCGTGTGTCCATCGGGTGTCAACTTCGGGACAGTGTGACAGGGCCTTAAGTGACATCGCAACCAAACTTTAACAATGTTTTCTTGTGATTGTGATCAAGCTTCTATTTCTGGATCCTAAAGAGTCCTCTCCTGCTGATGTTCAGGTGTATAACAGTATGTAGTGTCTCTACTTTAAAGAGTCCTCTCCTGCTGATGTTCAGGTGTATATCAGTATGTAGTGTCTCTACTTTAAAGAGTCCTCTCCTGCTGATGTTCAGGTGTATAACAGTATGTAGTGTCTCTACTTTAAAGAGTCCTCTGCTGCTGATGTTCAGGTGTATATCAGTATGTAGTGTCTCTACTTTAAAGAGTCCTCTCCTGCTGATGTTCAGGTGTATAACAGTATGTAGTGTCTCTACTTTAAAGAGTCCTCTCCTGCTGATGTTCAGGTGTATATCAGTATGTAGTGTCTCTACTTTAAAGAGTCCTCTCCTGCTGATGTTCAGGTGTGTATAACAGTATGTAGTGTCTCTACTTTAAAGAGTCCTCTCCTGCTGATGTTCAGGTGTATGTCAGTATGCAGTGTCTCTACTTTAAAGAGTCCTCTCCTGCTGATGTTCAGGTGTATGTCAGTATGTAGAGTCTCTACTTTAAAGAGTCCTCTCCTGCTGATGTTCAGGTGTATATCAGTATGTAGTGTCTCTACTTTAAAGAGTCCTCTCCTGCTGATGTTCAGGTGTATATCAGTATGTAGTGTCTCTACTTTAAAGAGTCCTCTCCTGCTGATGTCCAGGTGTATATCAGTATGCAGTGTCTCTACTTTAAAGAGTCCTCTCCTGCTGATGTTCAGGTGTATATCAGTATGTAGTGTCTCTACTTTAAAGAGTCCTCTCCTGCTGATGTTCAGGTGTATATCAGTATGTAGTGTCTCATTATATCACAGAAGTAAGCAAAGGAGTCCAATGGAGTACTTGTTGTACTTCTTGTTCACACGTATCTAATAATGCGTTGGTTACATGCTTGCATCACTTCGTGTGCTGCTTGTGTCAACTCATTTCAAGAACTCTTGAGGCTTTTCTGCTAAAGCTCATTTCCCGCGTAGCAACACACAACAAAAGAGCGCAACCCAGGAATAGTACAAAAACACCTAACACATAACGGACTACGCCCAGGATTACTACAACGACACGACATGAACGAGAGTGGAGGAAATGTGTGAAGGCAAAGAATTAAATCTTACCTTTGTTGGTGATATAAACTAAAATCGATGTCAGACTCTGCCTGCAGAAAGAAACGGAGATAGAAGCAATTATTAAAATGTGATTTAGCTACTCGATTACATTTAACCCACATTCTTTCCGGCATGTTCTGCTGCGAACGTTTCTGGGTTTACATTTTAATTGCAACAACCAACTGGAGACAATAGGTTAGCAGCGCTTACCTGTAAAAGGCTTCCCTCGCCAAAATGTAAAACTTCTAGAATTGTGTCTGACTGAATGAATGCTGTAAAAATAAAAAAACACACAGAAATGCATATTAGTTTAATCACCACCATCATCATCATCACCATCATCATCACCACCACCATCATCATCATCACCAGCAGACTTTTACACATTGAACACTTTTGAATTCTGGATACAAGGTAGATATATACAACTGTTTTTCACGGTGCAATTTAGGGTCATTTTACCCCCGAATGTTTGACATTTAATTAAAACACACACACACACACACACACACACACACACACACACACACACACACACACACACACACACACACACACACACACACACACACACACACACACACACACACACACACACACACACACACACACACACACACACACACACACACACACACACACACACACACACACACACACACACACACACACACACACACACACACACACACACACACACACACACACACACACACACACACACACACACACACACGTAATTAAAGTTTAAAACTCTCAAAATGCTACAACTCCTGTCACAAACTGGATGAATGTGAAGTGTGTTGTTAAAGGAGGATGAAAGCGTAATTAAGGAGCGCTATTGGAGCGACTTTGATGGTTATTGGACTCGGGATTAACTCATCTGGATTCCCGCTGGATGAAGAAATGAAAGGACGGCGGAAGTGGAAACAATTCACAAAGGGATTCAACTGTTTAAAACACATGCTCAAAGTAAGCCGGATTTTGCCGATGTATTTACGTGGATTCAAAAGTCGTGAATAATCTACAAAATGGAGGAGACCGATCTGATCGGAGCAACTGACAAATAATCCAACTGAAACCAGCGTGGACAATGACTGTGTTTTAAACATGCACTTATCCAGAAAAGCCCGGTTTGGACGCTTTACGGGCAGAAGAAACATTTCTATCAAAGAAAGAATTATACATTTCTGTCTTTTTATGCCTTTAATACTAACTTTAATTTGTATTAAAACTAATTAATCAATTATTTTTTATTGTAATGTGGAGACAAAGCTTTTAGTGACAATCATGTATTGCTTTACAATATGTAAAAGAAAAAAAAGCCCCCCAGGTTGGGAACCCCTGATTTAGGGTACATTTTGCCCGTTGCCCCCGATTATTTACGACGCCAACTGGAAGGTGAAACTATAGAAGAATTGGTCACATCTAAGAATAGCTTTGTGCAACTCCTCCTACGAAATAAAGCAGCTAGCAGTTGTTACATCTTCCCGAAGTGGAAGGTTATATTACTGGGAAAGATAACTTTGTATGTGAACTTTAATCTCTCGTCAGAGCAGGCGGGAAAAATAAACAGATTTCTCACATTTCAATCCACTTGGTTTGGGGGGGGGGGGGGGGGGGGGGGGTGATGTCAAGTTTGCAAAAAGAAAAGAATATTGAATCTACTCATGAAATGTCTCTAATATTATGAACACAAAGTTACTGTGAGGTTCAGATCGAATCGTCAAACACAACCCACACACACTTTAACAGCAGAGTCACTTCTTAGAAATCTACGACGGCGTGTGTGTACATGTGCAGGAGAACAATAGATCACGGAGACAAGGAGGAGGGTAATACTTAAATAGAAAATGTACGAGGAGACAATTGTAGATTTGTAACACAATTCTGATATTCTCAGAGATTATCGGGCCTTACACAACGACATGCTGACTGCAGTGGGGTTTGAACCTGTGACCCCCTGATCGCAACACCCACTGCGCCACACGCCTCCCTAAATATTATATATTTAGTTTAAAAACTCACAAATTAATGGAAAAAGTGGCGATTCTCTAAGACGATATAATCATAAATCTGCGTGACAAAAACCAAGACAATCTCTCGGATAAAAGTCACAGAGTTCAGACTTTCCTCTCATCGATTATTTGAGCCAGAAACTTTCATCTTTTTTTAGTCCTGAATTTATGGTTTCATAATCTCAGAGAATACATAACTTTTGTTTTATCCTCGTAAATGTACCAGCGCAGTCTCAGAGAATCGCCACGCTTCTTTTCTTGCTGATAGAATGGACCGAGCACACGATTATCCACAGCATGTTCAGACCTGGATGTTTCTCGACTGCATCGCCTCTCCAAGTGTGGATGGACAAGTTGGTACAGCTTAAAAATCGAACTCCATAATCAGCATTTTATTACACTTTCACTCTATCGAGAAGCTTTCCAACGGACACGAACCAAATCCCAGTTAAACCGCCCTCTGCAGATCATGTTCACAGCACCGTGCAACTTCCACTAGTTATAGATAGATTCAACTTATTGTCACTACGTAGTACAGCAGGGGTGTCATACTCAATTTCATCGCGGGCCACATTAGTTATGGTTGCACTCAAAGGGCCGGTGGTAACTTTAAGACTATATAAATATACATAGATAAATATATAATTTATTATTTAACAATATTTCCTCTGCATTGGATTATTATCTGATAGGGTAATAACTTAACTACGTCTGAAAGCAGAAGTCTCGGGCAAATAATTGAAAGTAATTGTTTCAAGTCTCTTCAGTGCGCATCTCACAAAATGAGATGCATTGTGGGACATGTAGTTTATGGGCAACGTGCTCCTGTAAAGCGGCACGTAAACTTATAATAAACGTATTATATTCTTTGCAAGCTCTTGTGGGCCACATACAATGAGGTGGCGGGCCGGATTTGGCCCCCGGGCCTTGAGTTTGACACCCCTGCTGTACAGGATGCATGCAACGAAACGGTTTCTCTGCATGTGACCCATCCTAGTGTTAGGAGCAGTGGGCTGCCACGGTGCCTTGCTCAGGGACACCTCGGTAGCACTCGGTCTTTCCGGGACTTGAACTGGTGACCTTCCAGTTGCCAAGCCAATCCCTATGGACCGCCGCCCCGTGGTATAACGTGTGTTTTAGGGTTAAGAAGAAGCACCGGCCGCAGATCTAAGTGATACGATCAGTGGATGTTCACTTCACTTTCATTTCCTCTTTAGATTATACTGCTGACATGACACACAGCTGGCATCCAGTTCTTCTATCATGGGCGCGCTTCTCCTCGGGTTAGACGTGATATTTTCTAAGCTCAAGTAACATTTTTTGGCAGCTTAGAGAGGAAGGAATAATTTAGTGTCTAGTACTGTATCTCAGGGGAATATACGAGACGTAATAAAGGATATGAGCCCTGGTGATTAAGAGTACCTGAATGAACGTCTGCAGAAAGTGAAACTTAAGTGTTTTTCGATTCTTAAGTTAAGATTAATTTAGAAAAACCACAATGCAAACAAAGAATAAGACAAACATTTAAAAATGCAGTAAACAACAAAGCATCTTAAACAAAGGGATTTTCTTACCGACTAATTTCCCTGAAGTTAAAACGGAAGTTTCTACTTCGACTAGTCGACTACTCTAAAGCAAATTCCTACAGTTAAAGTTAAGACTTTTTAACGGCCACTCTGGTTCATTTTCAAACCACTATTTGGATTTTACAACGCCATATCAGAAAAGAAAATCAGGCCTTGTGAAATCCTTCCTGTTATGCAAGATTATTAAGGACATTTTAATACCTAGTACGGCCTTTATTCACAATTGATGCCTTTTCAAGTATTAAACCCTGCTAAAAGTGAGACAAGCGATCAGCATTGAGGTGAAACATCGAGCAAGTCAACCTACGCTTCGTTAACATTGGCAGCAGGCACATACGGTTTGTTTTTGTAATTGTACAATTCACTAGGAAAGCAAACCAGTATGTAATTAGTAATAATAACCGTTTAAATAATGCGTTTCCTGTGCAGACTAGCGGGGCAAGCATCGAGTAATCGACTAGTCAACTAAGCACCGCAGTGATCTTCCAAGCAGATATGTTGTATGTAAAGGAAGCAGCGATCTCGTGGACGGTCTAAGCGTGCAGCGTTCAGGCTGGCTAGAGGCGTGATAGTGCGACTTCAGTGTTTGCCAAATAACTTCCTGTGGTGGTTAAACTTCACTTCTCAGTTTCATTTCAGTTGGACTACTTCTGCTCACTGCGTCTCAGAGAGGCTCAAAATGTCTCCGTTAAAAACCCACGGATTTTACTTTCAAACGACAGAAAACAGAGGTTCTTCTTTTAAGGGCATACTACCTGCTTTATATGAGATCACCTCCTATATTTGCATCTTATTTGCTTGTATTTGTGGTCCTGTCCTCTACCTGCTTGAACAGCGTATTAGTCTCACGTCTCACCACATCCCGATTCGTCTTCTTTAGTTTACTCAGCACCCCTCCATCTCTTTATTCTCAAGCTATGTGATGCTTGATATGCCATTTTCTATTACTTTTAGTTGATACCAAAAAGGCACATGCCACCTTCAATTTCAGAACAAATTTGATGTACAAATATTTGAAGGGGTTGCTGTACCAAGAGAAGACTTTGCCCAGCTGCAATACGTACAAATATTTCTAGTAAATCATTGTGCTTTTATCACTCATTCACTGTTGGATAAAGTAACCATTATTAACAATTCAAAAGGCACATTACAAAGCTGGCACATAAGCTAAAACTTGACGTACTGAATGCACACAGGCTTTAGTTTTAAGCTATTTCGTCTAGACTTATTATCTACTGGATGAACAGATGCTACCATGATGTTAACGTTATGGTCTGGAGATACGATTTAATTAATATATCTTGGTAGAGGATTTTACTACAATAAAAGGCAAATACTTCAAGAATATCGTCAGTGCTTTCGTGTCTTAATGCTAATGTATCACTACTTTCTTGTTAAATTATTGTTCAGATTGTTGTCAGAGGAACCAAAGAACATTTTAAAGTTGACATCCCAGGGCTAGTTTAATGCACACAGGGGAATAAAGACATATGCTTTGCCATGTAGCTAACTCATGTCATCAGAAAACATGCCATCTCTTAATACGCATGGTTTTCCATCCAGCTATGACATTTTGCACAGCAACTTTATAGGCATATGTCAAGATTATCTTTTAGGATCACACACCTCCACTGATGCTCAGATTGTGTTTCAAGTGCATACAGGCACCAATGTAAACAATTTTAAAAACATTTCAGAGTTGGCACAGAAGCTAATCCTGGACGTGGCCTGCAGCAGCTGTCCACTCACGACTGGTGGACTTATCACTGTGACCTGACATGATCGGTGGATCTGACAGCTGGACACTTCAGTCCCCTGGACAGATAACACAACACCATGTGCACAGTCAGGGTTCAAAACCAAAACTGAGCCAAGCCACGTTTACAAAACATCACCTGACTGATGCACACATTTCCTTAAATTGAGTCTAGTAAGAGGAAGTAGTTTGAAATACTGTTTCAAGTTGAGTTGCTCAGTTTTATCCTTTTCAAAAACGCGAATTCACTCATTTATAAATATCTTTCTCAGGTGGTCCCTCAATTAGATTTAAATCTGATTATTCTGCTAACTTAAAAGCAGATCGTATACGATGTTAACATATGTACACATATCATGAACACTGCTTTCAATTCTGTATCTCATATATCGAGTTCATTGCCAGGTTTACACACACAGTACATTTGCTCTGATGTTGGGTGAATTAAACTGCCATATTATTACGTACTAAAAGGTTTTAACGTCTGATGTAAAACTCTTGTTGTGTTTTAAATTGTGATGTTTGCCTTGTTGTCAAAGCACTTTGCTGCATGAGACGTGCTATACCTATAAAGCTTATTATTATTATCATTATTAAGTACAATATTGTGTATTCCATAGATATACTCTATAGATATATATCCTTAACTATCGATATGTATATCTGAGCTGTTTTTATATTTCCTATTTTACTTGACTTTTAATTCATGTGCAATGTCTAATCTTAAAATGTTGTCTCTTAACTGACACCCATTAAGACCACACAGTAGCTGATTTAAGCTATGATTAGTGCTAGCTATGATGCTTAAATACTATGTTATTTTGTTTATTAGGTAGCATAACTTAACCATATAAGGACGTGATGACAACATGACAACAAGCTACAAACGAAGCTAACTGAAAAGGCCACATATTGCTAGCTAAAAGGTAGCACTTTCTAAGCTTTGTATCACTTAAAATGGCACTTTGCTCATGTCGAAGCTGAATGATTATATTTGAGCAGTGTCACCTGGGCTTTAAGGTTAGCTGTGTTAAAGTTGGCCCGTAGAGGTAACCTCAACGCCCGCACACTTGAGGGAAACATGTCTACGGAAGTTAGCTCTGATGCTAATGCTAACAGCTAAGTTACAAACCTTGTTTATTGGCCCGCGTCATGTGAATAAAAGCAATAAATATCATCCTCAATAATCCGATACACGGTGCTCTTCTTCTTGTCTGTGACTGGGCTCTCTGTTGGCTCGCCATGCTTGCAGTTTCTTCGCTGTTACGATAACAAACGAGCGAGTGAGCAGGACCGGCCGTGTAAACCTCTGCTGACTGTCAATCACTCCGAGCAGCCAGCTAATGGCTGAGCGCGAGGGAAGTCAGACTCAGGACGGGTGTTTCCGGTGGTACATAAGGGAGAACTTAAGGGAGAACTAAAGGGGAAACTTAGCTTGTTTTTATTATTTGTTTAAATAATTAAATATCCAAAGAGTTCACACACTAACAATATCGATATAGTTCATTCAAACCTACAAATAAAACTACTTCTATTTCAGAAATATTTTTGGACTGTTTATTTATCGTGTCTTAATTTCTCTTATACACATTGCCTTGTTTTTTATGCTGATGCAACGCAAACATTTCCCAAATTGGGATCAATAAAGTATCTCTCTCTCTCTCTCTCTCTCTCTCTCTCTCTCTCTCTCTCTCTCTCTCTCTCTCTCTCTCTCTCTATCCATCTATCCATCTATCTATCTATCCATCTATCTCTCTCTCTCTATCCATCTATCTATCCATCTATCTCTCTCTCTCTCTCTCTCTCTCTCTCTCTCTCTATCTATCTCTCTCTATCTCTCTCTCTCTCTCTCTATCTACAAATATAAAATATCTATGTACTAGGGCAACTACTTTTGTACTAATTGAATTCGAACGCACTTTATTGATCCCAATTTGGGAAATGTTTTAAAAAGAAATATATGTATACAAACAATTAACCAATCAAACACAAGGTAAAGAATATATACTTCTACATTATAAGTTAGCACTACTACTATTACTAATTTTAGTTGTTATACTTTTTTTATGACTCAGGATGGCTATTTCCAAGATAAGGGGGAACTTGAGGGGAAACGCTACTTATTTGTATTATTTTATTTACGCAATATATGTACCGTTTTAAGATGGGTAATAAAATCAATTGGTTTAAACAAAAAGGTGTAGTATTAATGATATAAACAGACACAATCTAGCATGTAATGGATAAACAAAACGTCA
>NW_027262973.1:123100-281717 GCF_902827115.2 Pseudochaenichthys georgianus
CACACACACACACAGACAGACAGACAGACACACACACACGCACAGACACACACACACACACACACACACACACACATACACACACACACACACACAATATTTATTTTCTTGTCTCCATGTGTATTTTGTAATTTGTCTTTTCTTGTAAATTCACCGTACTGTCTTCTGTGTATCTGTCACACTGCACTCGTCTTGTAAATCCTATATCACTAAATAATAAAGTGCATTTCCTGCAATAACACTTCTAAAAGAATATCAATGTTGTATATTTAGTCGAGTTGTGTGATTATATCATCCCAACGTGTTCAGAGTAAGAGTCATGTTAAGGTAAGGCAACATCAGGGTTGACGTTGACGTGGTTCTCCTCACTCTGACGCAGAATGGAGACAACAAAGAAAATGTAAAAACACAAGTAGTGACAGTTTGAAAATCGTCTTAATTACCAGCCGTGACTATTTTTAAATGCAGCGAAAAAGACAACGTTTACATTTTTTGTCTCTTTCACACTATCATTTAGTGCAGGGGTGCCCAACCAGTCGATCGCGATCGACCGGTCGATCGCGGGGAGATTCCCAGTCGATCGCGAGATGTGTCTAAAAATAGAACAACAATATTCTGTTTTATCGTTAATGTCCTATAACATTATCTTCCTGTGCCAGAATAATGTACTTGAACGCATCACAGCTTTGTGATTGGCCGGCGTGACCCCATGTGTCGGGGCGTGGCTGTTGGGCAGTGGGCAACTGGGCATTATTTCGCTGATGTTGTCCGTGTCAACTGGTGTGACAGTCAAGACACACAAGACCGCAATTATGGCAGAAGCAAAAAAGCCCAAAATATATAATTTTCACTCCGAGTGGGAGGATGATTATTTTTGTATCTATTCCAATTCAAAGTCCATCTGTCTCATCTGCAATGCGAGCGTGGCTTTATCGAAGAAGGGTAATTTAGGAGCGGCATTTCAAAACAGTGCACAAACGCTACGAGACGTAATTCCCTCCTCATTCTGCCCTACGCTCCCAAAGGGGAGGGGCCTGAAAGGACAGCTAAATGCACAGCAGTCCATTTCCACCAGGCCCAACAACAAGAGCAAGGTTGCTACCATAGCATCTTATCGTGTCAGTCACGTACTTGCGAAACACATGAAGTCTTTCAAAGACGGCGAAGTTGTGAAAGAAGCTTTCCTGGAGGCTGCCGACTCGCTTTTGGGGGACAGTAAAAATAACAGAAGCATTTCAACAGGTTTTTGATATAATAAAAACTCAAGTTAGATACCGTTATTAATCAGCTGTAAATTTTAGTTTGTTTGAACTCATTCATTATAATTATTGTACAAAATGGTATAAGAATGCAAACTTAAATTGATTATAGTCTATCATCAGTTCAGGTTAAGAAACTAGTGTTGCTTGCATCCTATTTTAAAGGCATTTCTTTTTATAATCTACTAAAATGCAAGTGAACAAAAAAAGGGTTTGATTCTATTAATTTTGTCTTTTTTATTGCACTTTGGCAGCAGATTCCTGAGTAGCTTCAGATCTGAGTTGTCGTATTAGTAAGCCTCATTTATACTTTTGTAGCAACACTATTTTTATATCATGGCAAAGAAAGGGTTCAGTGTCTTTTCATTTTTCCCTGTCATATGTGGCAGCACTGTTCAATGTTTCTTGGAAACATTACCCACTGTAGTATGTGAGGTGTGAATAAACTCTGTATCAACAACACTGTTGTGTAACTTCAGTTAAATACTTGTATGTGTGGATTAGAAAGAGGTAATATAAAGGATCTGCAGTATTTTATGAAGTATTAATCGTACAAAGGTCAGTTTTATTCAAGTAGAAGTGTGTATTTACCTGGTAGTAATGGCTACGCCTCTCTATTTGGACTGGTAGATCTCAGCAGACTGGCAACTTTAAAAGTAGCTCTCGGTTCAAAAAAGGTTGGGCACCCCTGATTTAGTGCATCCAACAAAGCAATGCTTCATCTAAACATTTATACTTTTCACCAAATCAAGAAAGAATACACGATATGTTACGTATTGAGTCCATCTGGTCTCATGGCTTTGTTTCTTTTGGGTCATCGCTGTCTGCTAGAAGCTGTCGTAAATTCACTTTGTATACATTTTCAAGCCACATGTATACCCTACACTTTTTAGATCATAGTGTTTTAAACTAGATATTGTTACTGGATGAAAGCATTTAGTCATGGGACATCTACATCTTAAGTTTGTAGAGAAACAAGCTAGCTGCCGAACAACATGCAGGGAGGATTCTCAAATGTTACTACGTGAAAAAACCCAGCTTTATCCTGGCCCAATCAGAGCCCAATCCCATTCATGCAATCAGCTTGTTTTTCCAATACACGAGGGTTGTAATTACAAAACAACTTGCTGCCCTGTGACACAGATGCATTCTGGGAGATCCATGCAGGGTTTAGGACGCAGTAATTACCTCAGGCCTTCTGGCAGAGTCTAAAGAGGCTTTCAATGGATCTCTATCCACCTGCAGAGTAAAGCTGATCAGGTTTGGAGAATGGGAGAGTGATTGGGCTTTTATGGTTCCCTAGCAACATCCAATAAAATAAGGCACTGTAAGAGAAACGAGTAAAAGTGATTATAGATTTGCACGACTGACATTTGGTTAGTCTGAGCAATGTGTCATGGTACATTATCATAGATCTTAGAGCTTCCACGACAGGTCTTCTTTCAAGCTAGTGGAAAGAAAACAGCCACAATCCACATTACGGTGTTTCATTAACTAACTGTCCATGTATGCCAGCAGATTTAATCGAACTTCACCAAAGGTTAGCATGACGTATGCCCTTTTGCAGATGGAAACATAACATTTGAGAAAAACTTGGTCTTGAAACCACAAGCTTGAAAATAATTAAGATAAATATTGTTGTTTTTTTGAGTGTCTGAAGGTTGTTTTAGCAATGATCCAACATACATTTGAGGCAAAATCACGTTTCTTTCATGGTCAATGATGTGAAGTTGGGCTTTTATGCTTCCATGACATGTCTTCTGTCAAAGTATTGAAAAACAAACATCTTCAGGTTTTTATTTGGCGAGCTTCGTCTAATTGTGTTAAAGTTAAGAGAATGGCTCATCACAAAACATTTCAGAACCTTTGAAATGTCTTAATGTCATTAGTCCACTGGGGAAGTTTCATGGTGGTATATTCCAGTTGGATTTGTTACCCAATAGCGTCTCGACTTAAAATACATTAGAGCGTACAAAACCTTTGACTTGTTGACACATTTAGAAGCTTAATTAAAAGGTATTTCTGTCTGCTAGTATCCGTAGTCTCTCTATTTATACACGTCTTCTCTATTTGAGGATGGCCTTAAACCCACGGTCGCCCAAGTCTATTACCAAGCTAATTCCCTTTGTTTTGAGATGTCCAAAAACGCAAAAACATTAAATATCTGAATTAACGGGATGATTTATTACGTGTATGAGCATATGTATGAGTCTTTATATATACAGTCTATGGTATGAGTTCATATTAGAGATTGTGTCCAATTAAAAGGAATCACTGATCATTAAGAGCAGCTGGAGTTTGACTTTAGTGCAATATTGACACAAAAAAGGGAAAATGTTAAACAAAAGGGACAGATCTTTAAGAACATATCCATGAGGGGGCATTAGGCGGCTGAAATAGGTACTCAAGTCTAATCTGGGATTAGCGGTGCAGCTGCGTAATGCCAAAGGATTTCTCTTTTCACCTTATCCCTGAGTCTGATGTGGGGGGGCGGGGGCTGAGAGTAGATTTCAAGGGATATGCAGGGTACACATCCCCCAAAGTATTTAGAAAAAGTGTACTTGTCTGTTGTCTCTCTTACCCCCCAAAAAGACACGACTTTGATTTAGAAAGCCTGCTTGAAGGTGACTTAGACACAACAACCAATGTGCTGACTCAGCAGGGATAGCAATACAGGAGAAAAGTGTATCCATTTTGAAAGCATTACAGAACAAAGACTAACCGTATGATGATATTTCTTTGTTATCGTCCGGCTCTGGAGAGTCGTGTTTTCAAAAGGAAATTGTGAAAGACATTTAGAACTTAAAAAGTTGCATTCCTCAAATTAGGGGGGTCAAACTCAAATACACAGTGGGCCAAAATTATATAAATGGGTACTAGTCGAGGGCCGGACTGGTTCAACGTTTATTGCAGAACTTATTGAAATGAACTTATTGCACATATTAAACCTGGAACTAACAAAGCTTAAATTATTGCCTATAAAAACAACATTAAACATTAAATAATCAGTTGCATTCATTTCTTATGGCTTTATCTGCAGCTTAGAGTCATTTCTTATGAGTACATTTTTCCACAGGCCAAAAAACTATTCCCCTCAAAGAGAAACCAAACATGCCCTGCTGTCGTGAGAGAGGAAGTGCAGAAGGAAGCATCCATTGAGCTCAGTGTGCTGCTCTGGGATGCTAGCTCAGACACTTGGCGTCTCATCTTGGGTGCAAGGTCATCAATGTTTGGGGTCCGGCTCTGAGCGGAGGAGACCCTCAGGATGGAGGGAAGGTGTGCGTGCAATATACCGGCGGGCCAGATCTAATAGTAATTAGAAATTATCCTGCGGGCCGAAATTAAATCCACCACGGGCCTGATTTGGCCCCCGGGCCTCGAGTTTGACACATGTGCTCTAATTGGTTGGTGGACTACGGTCGCGCCATTTTGCCATCACTAATTTGTCTTTTCGGCCCCTCACTTTCTTGAGGGTGGAGCACAGTACAGCAACATGTACTGAGTTGCACTTTTTAATAGACTTCTACACAATCTGCCTTTTTTTTTTTTTAAACCTGTGGATCTGCTGTATATTACAAAGAATTATAACTGAGGCCATAAACTCATATTTATAACATTACCTGGAATTACAAACCAGGTGAGAAGAATAAACATTCCCATTGACTTCTATAACATCTAACATATATAGCATTTTTACAATATTTACTTTGCTTATTTTTTTGCCAACTCGTATACCATCAGACTATTTTCTTGCAGGAGTCCCCCCGGTTATTAAGGTGAATTGAAACTTGCTATTGAGTTCACAAACTGATGCTTACAGTATCTACCGAAGTATTAAATCAAGTGAGAAGTATAGGGTAATTTTCTCATAGACTTCTACAATCTAACCTCTTTCTTGAACCAGAAGTCTTGCTGGATAGTAAACCGAACATTTACTAACAATTAGGGCTATAAGCACGTCGTGAAAATGATAGCTTTGGTTATAAATAAAGAACATAGTAAGATAATTTTCTCATAGACTTTTATACAATTGGACCGCTTTTCAAACCAAAGAAGTCGCCCCTACTTCTTCCACCACTGTCTGAACTTCATCCATCTTCTCCCGTTTATCCGTGGTCTGACTGGGGGGTCCCAAGGCGCTCCCAGGCCAGCGAAGAGATATAATCCCTCCAGCTGGTCCTAGGTCTACCCCTCGGTCTCTTCCCAGCTGGACGTGCCTGGATCACTATAGGGAGGCGGTGGCATATAGGTGCCCGAACCACCTCAACTGGCTCCTTTCGACGCGAAGGAGGAACGGTCTGAACGTGTATTATCATGTTGTTTCTTTAAAATGACAAGATACTCATGTTTACAATATTTACTGATGTAGTAAATCAAGTGAGAAGTAGGGTCATTTTTACATAGACTTCTATACCATTGGACTTGGAAGGGTCGTCCCCTGCTGGATATTAAAACGAACAATTACTAGAAACTAAGGCTATAAGGACGTCGTGAAAAATATATAATTTAGGATTCAAATTAAGAACATAGTAAGATAATTTTCTCATAGACTTTTATACAATTGGACCTATTTTTTGACCAAAGAAGTCGCCCCTGCTGGTCATTAGAGGGAATTCAGATGGAAGCCAACCACAGTCACCCTACCTTTTCCACCACTGTGGTAATCTGTATTATTTTAATTTGTTTAATTGAAAAGACAACGAAAAACACATTTAAATGCATTTCCTTGCTCTGTGCAGTGTGCCAGAGTCCTGCTGTGGGTGAAGGCAGTGATCAGGTCTCCTCCCCTCCTCTGATCTGGGATCTGTGATCTGAGCACTGTCTTCATCCTGCAGATCCGCGCTGCTGCTGCCGGTGACGGACAGGGATCTCTGGTGACGCTGCAAAGGGATCGTAAAAATCAGAGGAGAACTATTTTGCATTCGCGTTTTTATGAAGATCTGAAGATGGGATTACACGGAAGCGATCACAGGGGAATTGCTTGTTTTTTCGGAATACAAAACTCAGTGTGAAAACGCTTCTAAAGGGTGAGTTAAATCTGCCAAATGCTTTTTATTCCTCCAGCAGAAATTTAGCACAAGTCCCAGCTCTCAAATAATGTTATTTTATAAAATAAGCTTCGGTTTCTGTCTTTTCTTTTCGGAGTTTTCAGTAACAGGTTGTCGAAGATGTTGAAATAAATTCGCCATATAGCTGTCAAGGCTTTTTCTTTTTGCACTCGGCACAAAAAAGAAATACATGTGGATTTACTTTTTTAGAGAAAGTATTGAGACCTGGGTTACTTTTTATAATAAAGCAAGCATTTAAATATGTATGAAAAGATATATCATTATCTTATTATTATTATTATCATATTATTATGTGTCTTTTGGCGAGTAATTTTCCTTCACATTTGCATATCAATGGAAGATTTTGAATACATTACCAGTGTGTTTGTTTAAAGAGAATCTAGTTAGCTGACTTTATGACTGGATTTAATGTAGATGATGAGTTATTGGTGGGTATAAAGGGTATATAATCTCGGTGAACACACAACCTCACCACAAGCCTCTTAGTGAGTCTTGACCCCAGCAGGGCAACTAATCTCCAGGAACAAAAACATGGAGCATTTAACCCTAAATAGATTATAACTATACAGTTAATATAATCAATAAGAAGGTATTTTAATTATCCTCTGGCCTCAGTCCAGTCCAAGTTCTGGTTAAATCTGCCATTATAATACAAATAATATTACAAATAAATAAGAATACAGGTGATTATACAAGCTCCAATTATGTGACAAATATACAGGTTATCATATTTCTTATTTATCTTGATTTTATGCAAGTGTGTATGTGTACAAAAAGAATACTATGTATTATTTTAAAATATAAAATATATGTTAGGTAAAGGTTATTTTTGCGCATTTTACTTATTTCTGGGTTAATACATTTTTGACATTTACCTGCACATTGAAAGGTCACGTTTCTGATAGCAACGTTTCTGATTGGGCCGTGGGTCCACATTTCCGATATTACGTCATATCGGACGCAAATCTGGATCAGCTCCGTTGTAGCCCCGTTTTTAGAGATTTGGGTACGGAGGAAAAGAGAGGGTTTTATTTTCTGACGCTGCGTGAGTTCCCTGACGCACCGGGGACACCCATTGATGTAGAGAAGACATCAACAAGTGCATTAAAAAATTATGTATTTATTAGTTTATGTTTTGGATATTTATTTACCCATAAATGTATTCGTTGTAACAAAGTAGTTAGTTTAATGACATATTTAGCTCTGCAGGTGCACTTGATCCACACATCTGTTTCTGTAGCAAACAAATAAATATACATTAGAGACTAAATAAAAAGGTGATAATAATGAAGCATTCAGAGGGTTACAAAATCTTACCTAAAAAACATATATAAAAATATAAAAATGGACAAGAGGTACCAGAAAAATAAAGAAAATACATAAAGAAATAATAGGCAATAGGCTTTTTGAATACGTTTGAGTTGTTGTTGCACATGTTCTCCACAACACAAGAAGGGCAGCGCATTGCAAACGAACAAAAAAGAATTGCCAAAGTAATAATTGCACCATCATCCTTTATTATAACTGGCATCATGTCTTAATCAAGTGAGCGTTTTCACATTAAAAAGGAAGAAAATAATTAGCATATTAGGTTAAAGAAGAGTCAGAAATCACCAGCACCCGTCATTACATCAACTATCATTATATAAATGCATCGACAGGTTCAACCTGCAGAAATGCTGTGTGTCTGGAGACGGTTATGCAACTCACATGTGGAGAGACAATACCGTGCAGACGCTGGATTTACCGTTCCTCACCCTCCACTGCACGAGGCCTCATGGTGGTTCTGCTCCAGTGATTTAATTTAGTGGGGGGTTGGTTAACTCCCTGGTATTAGCAGTAATCTGCATGTGTGCACGTGTAGTGTTACAACCACCGGTGTTCCCCAGAGATCAGTGAGTCAGTATTTACCAAAAAATATCCATTAGTGGAAGCAATAAGCACATTGTTAGAGTTTTAATTGGCTTGACATGCTCTCGAAAGCATCAAATCCAACGTGAAAAAAACATAACAATATGGATGGTTGTGGTGCTTTTTGAATACTCATCTGCTCATTGCAAAGGTGGAATAAAGTCCTGAAAACATAATACACAATAATTCAATGCACACAATAGGGTTTGTGCAAAGTTAAAACGGCTTTATTTTACATTGTATGCAATATATATTTTAATGACCAATGGCAGTTACTTCATGAAGACCAATGTCAGCCATCTTGGTTGTGTCACATACACATTGTTCTTTAGGTAGTGACCAAACTTATGCTGACTAAAAATGTATATGCTTATTATTCCAAGTAATACTACATTCATTATTTTTGTACAACTCTTAAATATATTCACTGAAATTGAATAGAAAAACACGTTCAGCCTTGTGTTTTATTAAATCTATTGAGTGTATTCCACTTATTAAAACGATGGCTGTACTTTATACCTTTTTCTTTTTTAAGGATCCCCATTTATTTCTGGGGTCCACACAAAGAACATTAAAATGCCACATCATTCACAATCCATGATATAAAAGAGAAAAGTCTATCGCACTTAAAATGTCCCATATAAAGTCGTAACATTAACTCAAGTACTGTAGTTAAATACAATTTTGAGATACTTGTAGATCACTTTAAAGGTCACCTATCGTGCTATTTTTAGGCAATAGCATAAGTGTCAGATATATATATAAAAAACATGTCTATGAAGTGTTTTGCTCAAAATACCAAACAGATCACCCATTCTAGCCACGCCTCATATCCCTCTATTTCACTTCCTGTTTCAAAAGTGCTGATTTGGGGATAAAGCTTTAAAAAATGTTTAATAACAATTCAAAAGGGGATAAATGTGCAGGGAATTCACGCAGCGTCAGGAAATAAAACCCCCTCTCTTTTCCTCCGTACCCAAATCTCTAAAAACGGGGAACAACGGAGCTGATCCAGATTTGCGTCCGATATGACGTAATATCTGAAATGTGGACCCACGGCCCAATCAGAAACGTTGCTATCAGAAACAATGCCCGACTGCTTTGGACGTAATATGGTCGGTGTTTACATTAGCATCGCTAACACTCAGAGCTAACCTGTACTGGAGAGCATGTGTGTGAAGAAGCAGGAAGTAGAAAGGAACTCACCTTGTGGTGTAACCGGCAAGAAAGAAAGCCTTTGAGCTCCAGACTGTTTCAGAGCCTTGATAATCCATGATATGGCGTTTCATCACCGCAGCATTTAGTGTAGACGGTAGCTGCCGGGTCCCGCATGAGCTCAGACCCCTCCTTTTTAAAATTGTTATTAAACATTTTTAAAGCTTTATACCCCAAATCAGCACTTTTGAAACAGGAAGTGAAATAGAGGGATATGAGGCCAAACCAAACTAAACTAAACAGTGCTACGCGATGCAGTGGAAAAGCGCCATAAGTGGAGCCCTAATGGACGTAACTGCAACTGAAGATAGAACCTACAGTCTGCCTGTAAGCCATAGCTGTCGATCTCGTGAATTTTACCAGTCAGAAACTAATATCCCTGTATGAATTCAAAACAAACAAAAAAGCCTTTCTCTCGATGTAAATCTCAGTGAAAAGCAGTTGGTGTAGCTACTCTGTGATTCAGACCAGCTCTAAAATGCTATGGTTTATTCCTCAGCCTGTTACACACCCTTCCACCAGATGTCCTACAGATCAGGCCAGTCGTTTTTTCCTTAATCCTGCTGACAGATAAAGAAAGAAAGATACCGAGCAGGAAATAAACCCTCCTTGGCGGTGGTAGGAATAGATAAAGCAGGTAAAACCATGAAACCGTGATATTTTCTGAAACTGTTCATACCGGGAAAATCTTATACCGCTGCAACCCTAGATTCAGAAGTAATGTTCAAGTGTGTCACTTATACATTTATTACTATTCTACCACATGAGCAACTTTTGCATAGTTTATTTTCTGATAAAACATTTGTTGTGTCTTTGATCAAATTAAATGATGTAATTATAATAATTACTTTCCCACATGTGATGCTGAGTCTTTTAACTGGTTGCGTTTTTTTGCCAATTGTTGCACAAACACAACAATGCTGTTCAGTTAGACAATACTTTCACCCGTGCAATGAAACCTTGCGCAATAATACTTGTGTACCGTTAACCAGAGATGTAGTACTCAAGTCCTGGACACGGACTCGAGTCGGACTCGAGTGCCGATTTTCGGGACTCGTGACTCGACTCGGACTCGACTCGGACTCGACTCGGACTTGCGTACTGATTGACGCGACCCGGACTCGGACTCGTGAATTCTCGCGCACGATGACTTGGACTCGTGAATTTCCCCCCCCCACGATGACTCGGACTCGACTTGTACATTGACGCTCCGACTTGGACTCCGACACTCCTTGGGTGACTCGGACTTGGACTCGAACACAGGTAATGATGACTCGGACTCGACTCGAACACTCCTTGGGTGACTCGGACTTGGACTCGACTACGACTCTCCCTAGGTGACTCAGACTTGGACTCGAACACAGGTAATGATGACTCGGACTCGACTCGGACACTCCTTGGGTGACTCAGACTTGGACTCGGACTCGAAGAATGGTGACTCGAGTGACTTGGACTCGTGAATTGGTGACTTGACTACAACACTGCCGTTAACATTACCTACATAAGCATCACGTATAAACTGATTTCTTTTTTATTTATTGCGTTTTATTATACAGATTCTACTTGTAATGTGTTCTATAACTTTAACTACTTTTATGTTTATTAGACCATATTTCACATATGCAATGACACCATTACAAGATAGTATTATAAAAACAAGTATTGTCGTAACACATTTCCTGGAGACTAGGCTGTTTTGTCCAGACTGTACTGAGAAGCGAGTCCCTGCCCTGGCTGTTCTCTAAGTGAAGCCCTAATGGACTTAACCTGCTGCACACAGGACTGAAGATAGAACCACAGTCTGCCTGTAAGCCATAGCTTTAGTTATTTAAAAAAAACAGCTGATCGTTTACAGAAAGAGGACTCTGATCCTGTTTAGTGTTAAGGACATAATGAGCATGTATTTTTAGGCGCTACTCTCAGACAAACTGTGAAAAGTGGCGTTGAGTAAACAACAGCTCTCTCTCATGAGGGAGGGAAATTAATGCATTTAGCTTTTTGATGTTTAGTGCTTAGGGGCTTCAAAAGCTAATTAACACCATCACCTGTAAGTGGATATAATCACTGTGACGTCACCAGAGCTGTAAGAAGTACTTAGATCCTTTACTTGAGGAGGCTGAGGCTCAGTGGATAGTGAACATCTTTTAGAGTGTTGCTTTTTTTGCATTTAAATTGTTTTTTGTTTTTACTTGTACTTGTTTTATGGTGTGTGAGCTGAGCTGTGTTTTATCTATTTGCCTGTACAGCACTTTGGTCTGGAGGTTTAAAGTGCTTTATAAATAAAGTTGTATTGTATTGTATTGTATTGTATTGTATTGTATAGTGTGACTTCGAATCAGGGGATAGCAAGTTCGAGTCCCACTGCAGTCAGCATGTCGTTGTGTCCCTGGGCCACAAATTGCTTCTGTGGGGATTGTCCACGGTACTGAATGTATGTAAGTCGCTTTGGATAAAAGCATCTAACAAATTACATGTAATGTAATGTAATGTAAAAGTAGGAATACTATGTACTTAAAATACTCCACTACAAGTATAAGTCTCGAATATGATCAGCTACATTTACCAAAAGTACAAGTACTCAGTTTGCAGAATTGGTCTTTTCACAGTATTATGGCATTATACAATGTCTTTATACAAATGTTTTTTTTTGTACCTATGAATATGAAAATAACTGAAATAACTTTGACTGTGTAAAATGTAGCATTAAATGGAAATAACCAAATATAGTCGTGACACAAGAAGGTGGTGCACAGTTGACCTACCACAACCAGTACTGTTAACTTTCATGAAGCGAAAACAACTAACTGTGAAAGGTTAGCAGGTTAGTTAGCAGTTAGCATGTCAGTTTGAAAGTAGCAGGTTGATTAATAATTAGCATCTGAGACAATGAGCATCTCAGTTAGCAGGTTATTTGTTAGGTTGGTCAGCTGGTCATAAACTAGGCAGTTAGCAGGTTAATTAGCGATTAGCATGCTATTTAGCTGGACAATTAGCATCTCAGTTAGCATGTTGTTTGTTAGGTTGGTCAGCTGGTCATAAACTAGGCAGTTAGCAGGTTGATTAGCGATTAGCATGCTATTTAGCTGGGCACTTAGCATCTCAGTTAGCATGTTGTTTGTTAGGTTGGTCAGCTGGTCATAAACTAGGCAGTTAGCAGGCTAGTTAGCAGGCCGATTAGCATCTCACTTAGCAGGTTGATAAGCAGTTATCCGGCTAGTTAGCTGGACAATTAGCATCTCAGTTAGCATGTTGTTTGTTAGGTTGGTAAACTGGTCATAAACTACTAGGCAGTTAGCAGGCTAGTTAGCAGGCCGATTAGCATCTCACTTAGCAGGTTGATAAGCAGTTATCCGGCTAGTTAGCTGGACAATTAGCATCTCAATTAGCATGTTGTTTGTTAGGTTACTCAGCAGTTCCTTAGGCAGCTAAGTTTGCTTGTTGAAAAGCAGTTATAAGTTGACTTTTTTTTTTTAAAGGTGGTTTAGTTTATTTCATCATAACTGGAGTTTTACTTCCTGCCTTTTCTGCGGATCTGACTGGAAACTACTGCATTTTGTCCCCTGGTTGAAAGGTTATTGTTGTTATTGTATACTGTAGCTGCTGTAAGATAAAAACACAGAAAACACCATGGTAAAGCTACCTGTCAACCACAAGTTAGCTTTACACTCCAACATACACTGCTTTATGGACTTTTTTACTTAAAATTAGACCACAATTTACTACATTTACACCATGCTGTATTGAAGAAGACTTAAAGCTAACGATTGAGCAAACACTCATTGGGGAAATGTTTACTGAGGTAATGGTTCGCTCTGACTAACAAGTGTGAAGTTGAAGAGTAGGAGAAATGTATTTTGTTTAAGAAATGTAATCAGGTTAACTAAAGTCAAAATAGGCCACTCAATCGAGCGTGTTTAACAAAAAGAGCAAATGTTCTAATACAAGAACCACAAATATTAAATTCCTTACTAAAAATATATGTAAAATGTGATGTGTAAAGTTGACTTTTGTCTGTGTTGTGTGCTGCAGGGCCATCAGAGCCAGACACGGCGACATGGCAAAAACCGGCAGTGAGAGAAAGCTTTTCTCCTCCAGACAGCGGCTGTCCAACACTGATGACGAGCTCGCCGTCATCGAAAATGGAGAAAGCAGGTCTGATATCACCCTGAAACTCTTACGATTATAACAGGGCCGCAGCAGCAAAAGCCGTATTGGAGAAAACGAGGAAGTGTTATATTGCATTACTCCGAGTATATAAACACATTGATTTCTGTTTTGATTTTGATTCATGGAAATCATGGGCGGTAGTTTTTCTGTAATCCTGTTGACAGACAGACAAACTGAGCTGAAAACAAAACCTTCTGGACGTAATAATAATAATTTTGTAATTTTGCAAAACCGTCATATTTCTGAGATGGTTTTTGTATCTGATGCAAATTGAAGTAATGCTCTTAAAAACTGCCATTTAAAACTATTATCCTGCCTTTTGCATTGATTTCTAAGGCCCCGGCCACATGGAGACAAAAACGAAAACGAACCGAGGTCGATATCAAAAAAGTGTTCCGTCCACACGGAATCTAAAGAAACGTGTCCGTACCATAGACTGGTCCGTACACACAAGACATATAGTAGTACATATGCCGGGCCTGTAAGTGGCAAAATACACCAAAAGCAGCGAAGAAGGGGTAGTGTGTAGGGGTAGGATGTAGGGGGCGGTTTGGGAATGGGCCTCCGTTACGGCCCCGTGTGGACGAACCGTCCATACGATAAAGACCTATAGCGGATACCACCCGTTTCGTTTCCGTGTGGACGGGGCCTAAGAGTGAAATATCTGTTCTGATAACACATGTTGAATCTTTCAGAGCCTCATCAAATCATAATAACATAATAATATATATTTTTGGCATCTCACAGGGCGTCTCTGTGTGAAGATATCTCGGAGAGAGCGCTGTCTTCAGATTCTCACAGAAACTCCTTCACAGGATCCGGGGCGATGGCCAGGTAAACTTCATTAAAATGTGCCTGTAGTTATAAATCAGTATTTACCAGAGGTGGAAAGTCACTGAAAGTTCATTTAAGCACAATGTTGAGGTGCTTCACCTGAGTATCTTCATTCTATTCTACATTACACATCCTCCACCTCTGGTATATACATCCTGTTCAAGTAGAGTAGATTGCTCCTTTTTAATTAATGAAAAAAAAACCTGCCTATAACCCTAAAATGTAATATTTTCAATTTTCAACAATAAAAGCAACGATAAAAATAACAACAAAATATAAAATAAACAATATGTGCTGCAATTATGTTATTATTGATTTCTCCTCTGCGAGAAAATATAATATATTAATAATCATTTTGTTTGATAGAATGTCAAAAAATAACGAAAAATTAATGAAAGTACTTATATTAATCATTTTGTCTGTTCAAAATCCAAAGATGTTTACTTTAAAATAAAGCATATTTTATGCTGGAGATAGCTTTTTCTTTTGCCATCTTTGCATGAAATATTACACGATTAATCAAATATCAAAATAGATGGGAATTATTTTACCTGACTGTAAACTTAGGCAGACATTTGATTGAAAGACTTTACGTTGTGAGTGTTTTGGCATTGTTGTAGTATTTTGACTAGTAGAGACGTAGTATTGGTATACAAGTATAAGATGTGATTACCTCCTCCACCTCTAGTATGTACACTTCCTGTCCCGATAGACTAGACGGCTGTCACTTTGCTCCTCTCTCCCCCCACTAACCTCCCAGGCTCTCTCACTTCTTCTTCATGCTGTGGAACTGGGCGTCTCACAGAGTTCACCCCGAGGTGGAGCGACGCGACTCATTCCTCGACCGCTTCAGGGGCCCCGAGCTCAAAGAGACGTCGAGAGAAAGCAACGCTCAGTCTTTGGGGTCCTGTGACGTCACCCGTAAGAGGAAGTGAGTACGGGAATGTGTGCAGCACTGATACCTTAACATTTAAAGGGTATTTCACCAACAAAAAATCTAAGGAAAGCATAACATAAAACCTGGGAATGAGTCCTACAACCTGGGAATGTGTGCAGCGCTGATACCTTAAGATTTAAAGGATACAAAAACATGTCAGGAAAGCATATCAGCAGGTGGAGGGGTCGTCCACCAATCGGAGGGTTGGTGGTTCTATCCCTGGCCTCTGCAGACAACATGGTGAAAGGTCATGAGTCCTGAAACCTGGGAACGAGTTAACATCTCAGCACTTCTTGTTTTCTCTCCTCGAAGTCAATATTTTTGTCCATTGGTTTTTGGTTAAAGGCCTGTAATACGGTGAACACAAGCTAAAGAGATTTACACGTTTTGTTCTACGACATTAAAGTGTACGAGTTAATTCCCCACTGATGAATGTCCGAAGCTTCGGATACAAACAAGACTCAATATTTGTATTAGCATTTAGAAAACGTAATTTGAATGAACTGGAACTGTTAGCAAAGACAATACGTTTTTAATGTCTGACGTTGTGAGGGCTTCCTGTGTAAACATCTTTTCCTTCATTTCTTTCCAAAGTCTTGCCATTAAGTGGCCGCTAGCTACTTACAACATGAATAACTGCAACAACACAGACAAGTAAGTGTGTCAGGGAATAGAATAGAAGAATAGAAAAAGTAGAATTTGTATAGGAAACATAGTCATAGACATTAGTAGCTTAGTTTTACGCTATTATGGTACATTCTGCAGTAGTAGCACATAAGTCCTTACAAACAACAGTCCCTCTTCCCTTGTTGGTGTTTCCTCCTTCAACAGATAGTTAAATCTTCTAACTTTTGCCTGTTTTTTGTTGTAAATCATGATGTGGGTTGTAGCGATTTAACCTTCTGGGAAAGGTTTTGTATATTAGGCATAATATGAAATAGTTTTGAAGCGGTAAAGGAAAAAGAAGCAGAATGGTTTTACGCTGCCGTCTTCTGGATGAAAGTACAACCTGCACCAGATCTTCCAACAACGTCCTGAATCCCAGAATTGAATCCAGTAGAAGCCCCTTCCTCTAGTCCAATAGACCACCTCTGTCTTTACCACCATATCAAAACAACAACATCTGACCCTTAGCAAAAAAGAGGAAAAAAAGGAGGAGATTAAAAAAGACGAGGAGAAGAAAGACGACGAGAAGAAAGACGGAGACAAGAAGGAAGAGGAGAAGAAGGATGAGAAGAAAGACGAGAAAAAGGATGATAAGAAAGATGAGAAAAAGAAAGAAAAGCCACCGTAAGTATAACAGCTAGATAGAGTACTGAGAAATCTAATATCAGAAAACACATCGTCTCGCTTGCATGTACAATCCACCAAAACGTCCAAAAACAAATTAATTTTTTGTCTTTTTTCCAGGAAAGACACCTGGATGATGGATCCAGCCTCAGACTTGTACTACAGGTGGCTCACAGTCATCGCATGCCCAGTATTTTACAACCTGATGATGATTGTAACAAGGTAACTTCCATTAAAACATGCTTCACATATTCCGTCTTCACTCCCACTTACAACATTTGAAAATGTATTGTTGTTGTGGTTTAGATCCTGCTTTAATGAGCTCCAGGACACGTACACACACCTCTGGATCTTCTTGGACTACGGCGCCGATATCATCTACTTTGGGGATACGTTTGTCAGATCGAGAACAGGTGGGGAGCTTTGAGCAAACATTTTTACAGTATTTCGTGTGTGCATAGCTACAGTGTAGTCATGGCAATCGTAGGTCACAGGCTCCAACAGTGCAACACAATAAAACTGATGAAATAGTGGAAGTAAATAAAATAAAATTGAGTATAATAGAATCAGAATATGATAGAAACTGTGCAGAATAGTCTATATACAGTAATTGGAATATTGATGCGATATATGTGAGTTGCAAACAGTTCTTTCTTATACGATAGTGCTGTGATAAAAATATGTTTAAGGCTCCTAATTTTGTGTTTCCTCCTCAGGTTACCTGGAGCAAGGCCTGCTGGTGAAAGATTCGAAGAAACTGCGAGACAAATACAAAACGACGCCTCAGTTCAAATACGACATGATTTCCATGATACCCACTGATCTGCTGTTTCTCAAATTCGGATACAACAACCCGGAGTTCAGATTCAACCGCCTCTGCAAAATGACGAGGCTTTTTGAGTTCTTCGAGAGGACTGAAACAAGAACCAGCTTCCCGAACATGTTCCGTATCAGCAACCTCGTACTTTACATCCTGACCATTATCCACTGGAACGCTTGCATGTTCTTCGCCATCTCGAAAACTATTGGGTTTGGAACCGACACGTGGGTTTATCCCAATATCAGCCACCCGGAGTACGGACGCTTGGCCAGGAAGTACATCTACTCGCTGTACTGGTCCACGCTGACCCTCACAACCATCGGAGAGACGCCAGCGCCCGTGAAGGACGTCGAATTCCTCTTCGTCATCTCAGACTTCCTCACCGGTGTGCTGATCTTCGCTAGTATCGTCGGTAACGTCGGTGCCATGATCTCCAACATGAACGCCTCTCGCGCCGAATTCCAGGCGAAGATCGACTCCATTAAGCAGTACATGCAGTTTCGAAAGGTCAGCAAAGACCTCGAGGGAAGAGTCATCAAGTGGTTCGACTACCTGTGGACGGAGAAGAAGACCTGCGACGAGAAGGAAGTCTTGAAGAACCTGCCGGACAAACTGAAGGCCGAGATCGCCATCAACGTGCATTTGGACACGCTGAAGAAAGTGCGAATCTTCCAGGGTTGCGAAGCTGGCTTGCTGATTGAGTTGGTGCTCAAGCTGCAGCCACAGGTGTTCAGCCCTGGAGATTACATCTGCAAGAAGGGCGATATCGGCAGGGAGATGTACATCATTAAGGAGGGGAAGCTGGCTGTGGTGGCGGACGACGGCATCACGCAGTTCGTTGTGCTCAGCGATGGTGCGTACTTCGGAGAAATCAGTATCTTGGGGATCAAGGGAAGTAAAGCCGGGAACAGGAGAACGGCTAACATCCGAAGCGTTGGCTACTCGGATCTCTTCGCGCTGTCCAAAGACGACTTAGTGGAGTCTCTCACCGAGTACCCCGAAGCCAAAAAGGCTCTGGAGGAAAAAGGTAAAGCCATCCTGATGAAAGACAACCTGATCGACGAGGCCATCGCCAACTCCGGCGCCGATCCCAAAGACCTGGAGGAGAAGATCGAGAAACTGCAGACCAACTTGGATTCAATGCAGGGAAAGTTCGCCCAGTTGATGGCAGAGTTCACCTCCACTCAATCCAGGATGAAGCAGAGGGTCACCCAGATGGAGGCCAAGGTCAAATCCATACAACCCCAAGACCTGGCCGAGGTGGAGGCCGACAAGGACACAAAGGTCCAGTAATGTGAGACTTTACGGGAGACCGAGGGATCTTTCATGGAGGATAGTTGAGAGGGACACTTTTTTCAAAAAAGGACCATGTTTATATCTATTTATACATCCGTCTGTTTGTTATCATGCATAATTGTGTACAGTGTATGCAGGAAAACTGTGACGGGAATACCGATCGTCAACATTGTATTTTTCCAAGGCGGGATGGCGTCGATATGAACATGCAATATCGAGGAAAAGTCGAGACTAAAATGCTTGTCCCCTTCTCTTCTCCTCTCTCACAGAGCCGTCCTTGTTCAGAAAATCGTGCCACCATCATGCATATCTTGCAGATGGTTTGGGTGGTGAATTCTGCGTATTTTTGACCAAATAAGTTTGCATTTTTGCAAGGCTAGGCTAAGGATAAGAACATTAGGAGGACTTGAAAGAGCTTCAAGCTTTGTCTTTCATCAGAAAATGATTAAAAGATAACATTTCATGTGAAATACCTTTTCCAAAATTACTACATTATGGGTTTTAGCTCGACTGAATTGACGATAATTTGGTAACATTTGACACAAGACAAAACAACAAAATGAAGACAAAACCTTTTATACTAAAGCATTTTTATCAGTTATAATACATTAAAAACAGCTGCCTCAAGGAACACTGGGATGCAGCCTGTCCGAAAACCTTTGTGTAAGCAATCTGTCCTCACCGAAAGAAAAGTTGTGTTTACCTTGAGTCGAGTTCTGCATTGAACTGGTGGTAATGCAAAGTGTGATGGAAAAGATAACCACAAATGATATTCCTTCAAAGCGATGTTAGAAGCGTGACAGAAAACAACTATTTCGAGTACGTTTTATTTAATTTTTAATGCAGAAAAGTCATCGAATGCTGTTTTCAGCCTCTCAAATATGGAGATTTCGTTTAATTTCATATTGAAGTGAATATCTTCGAGTTGGACGGACAACACAGACATTTGAAAAACAGCATGTTGGACTTTTAGTTACTGGGACGGACATTTTCCACAATTCTCTGACATAAAATCACGATTAATGAAAACTCAAACGTCACATAGTCCATCCCAAAACTACGATCTTTTACAACCAAGTAGTTTTGTTTCACAACTTTAAATCAGACGGTTATTAAAGTTCTGTTGGGCTTCATAAGGTTTGAGGACGTGTTGAAAAGAAAAAGGCTTTTTATAGAATAACGAGTTGTTGTTTCTTGATCAATATTGACATTTTACCCCAGAAAACATTGTCCATCTGTGAAGTATGAAACACAACAACACATCCCTTTCATACTGAATGTGAATGTACATAAAAACCCAAATGCAGTTCTGTTTATAAATAATATTAACATACATTATTAGTTGTAAATTGCGATGTTATATGTAAATAAACATTTAAATGTTTGTGTCTATCTATACTGTCCTTTTAAGAGAATTCATAATTGTTAGTGGAAATTATTTCAATTACAAAGATTATATATTTTTCACCTTTAAATTTATTTTGCATAATAGTTTGCTTTACATAAGAGTTTCACATTATCTGCACATTCTCTATGTACCTGAGATATTTGCCCAAATAAAGCTTTGCACATTTGGCAGCTGCACGTACAAATGTGCAACAGAAACACTTCATAGCACACAAACCGAGGGAAGAGGAACATGTTTTTTAACCAGATGTGAAAGCTATCGAAACACACACTCGTGGTCACGCTTCACAACACGCAGAATTCATGTTATATGTAATACAAGAGGCACAACACAGAAAAAATACTGCAACGTAATAAGCTTTAGATAGTGTGCTCGGAGAGGAGATAGAAGCTCCCCAGCGAGGCGTTAGCAGTCTGTGCCACTGAAGATGTGTTTCCATCCACCTGTTCGATGCACATTTTAGATTTTTGCGCTTGTAAGAATCGGTGCAGAAATGCTGAAATAAATCTCGAGATGTTGCAGAACCGTCTTAAAGCTTAGCGGAGGTGTAAGAGTTCGGGTATGGATGATAGAAAATGCAGATTTAGCGAAGACATTGTGACGTACATGAAGCAAATCAACTCAGCAGAAAACACGGAAAATGTTTTGTCAGTGCTTCAGATTCGATATAATAATGCCTGAAAGAAATCAGCAATGTAATATTTCTTTTCAGTTTTCTACATTTTTAATAATTGGCCGTTTTTTTATATTCAAATTGTGTCATAGAGGCCTCGAGGGATGAACTATCTTTGTAGGTCTGGTTACTTCAACTCAAAGCCATTGTTTTTTTCCCGATGGATTACTCCAGAAAATAAGCTTTGTGGCAAACACACATTTAGGATCACACATTGGTTCAGCAGGATTATCTCCACATATCCACTTTATGATTATGATTGAAGTAAATAGTTTGGGTAATTTGAAGCTAATATTTCAGCACTTTCCTTCTTGTTCCGAGTTTCGGTTTATTGCACTTGTTGTAAGATAAAAGCGTCAGCTATCGATAGGCTATAAAGGAACTACAGCTAGGTCACATGACTTCACGTCACAACTGCTAACGTTGGGCGTGATGACGTTTCACTTAGACGCTTGTTAGCAACACCGTTTGATTAATTCACCAGTGGGGTATTCACTGACACGTTTGATTGGATATGGCTTAAGTTAACCGCAGACTTTATTTCAGGCATCTAACCAAAAACACGTTCATAAAACCATCGACTTCCAGACGAGGGAACCGAAAGTGTTGAAATGCTGATTCTTTTAGGCTTCATTCCTGCACTTCTCTTTGACATTTCATCACCAATCTCTTCGGCTTGTCTTAAACACAGATGTTATTTCATGCATCCAACTAAAAAAAGTTGCGTATAAATTGCGAAAAATGCCAGAAAGACAAACATAACTTTTATGACTTTGAAGCTATAATGCAATTGCCAAAGGAAAACAAGCTAACGTTAGCTTAGCATACATAAAAGCTTTAAGTTCACGAGTGTGGAATTTATTTAGGCATTTGATGTCGTCGAACAGAACGCTTCAATCTTTTCAACTTGTGTTTGCCACAGATCTTATTTCAGCCATTTAACGAAAACCCATTGACTTTGAGAAAAAGTGCGAAAATAATTCGGTTTTTAGGACTCGTCGTCGTACCAGTCTCGAGTGTAAAGCTTTCCCTACTCGATTAATACACCTCTAATAATCGCGTAGCAGTATTCGATGAAAACAAGCATTTCTTAGCATCTTCTTTAATCAATTTACTCGATAAAATGTGCGATACATTTGGATGGAAACCTGGCTAATTAACAAACGTTACAAAGGAGCACCGTAATGCTCAGGCCACCAGAGCGTTGGGACTGAATACTGCTACCGCATGGAACACTGAACAACAATAAAAGTCCACGTGGTTCAATAAATACACTGCATGTGCACTGCATTCAATAAAATCTTGTGTTATAAGTGCACTTTCACAGTTTCACAAAATCAAATATATTGTTCACGTTTGCCCAGAAACAGAAGAAATAAAACGTTGTTATTCAAGTGCCGTGTCGAACTCTTTGGGACATTTCTACTGAATATGAAACTAACTCTCAGAGTGAAAAAGGCCCACAGTGGAGATGACTTGTAGGCACGGGGTTATTGCAGCATTTAGTTTCATGTCATTTCCCTCTTTGCCCCTTGAGTGTGATACTCCCTTTTTGTTTTTGTTAAAATGCAGTCTCTCTCTCTCTCTCTGTGTGGATCACAGCATCCCAAACCCTTTGGCGTATGTGATGGCCTTCAGGAGTCTTTCCTTCAGCTTCTCCTTGGAGCAGTATTCAGGGAGCAGCAGCGCGTTGAAGCAGGTGTGAGAGGTCGGCAGCCTGAGGGAAGAGAGAGAAAGTAGGACGATTAAAAGAAGGCCGACAGGGAAATGTTACGAGCTTATCAACTGGTTGAGGAAGTAACTAACTTTAAGTTACTACTAAATTGGTACGAATGTATCTTTGGCGCGACTTGATTTTTGTCTGTCTATCAGCAAGATTCTAGCAAAACTACAGGTCCTATTTTCATAAAAAGTGCAGCGTGAGCCAAGGAAAAACCTAATGTTGGGCTATAAAGGAACTACAGCACGGTCACATGACTTCACATCACCACCGCTAAGCTAAAGGTGGCTAATGTTGGGCTATAAAGGAACTACAGCACGGTCACATGACTTCACATCACCACCGCTAAGCTAAAGGTGGCTAATGTTGGGTTATAAAGGAACTACAGCACGGTCACATGACTTCACGTCACCACCGCTAAGCTAAAGGTGGCTAATGTTGGGCTATAAAGGAACTACAGCACGATCACATGACTTCACGTCACCACCGCTAAGCTAAAGGCGGCTAATGTTAGGCGTGATGACCTTATTCAGACGCTTGTTAACGCACTGTTTTTAAATTCACTAGTGGGGTAATAATAACTAACTATCAGTTACTACTAAATTGGTATAAAGGTATCTTTGGCTCGACTCGATTTTTGTCCGTCTATCAGCAGGATTTGAGCAAAACTCTATTTTCATAAAAAAGTGCAGCATTTCCAGCCGAGGAAAAACCTAATGTTGGGCTATGGAGGAACTACAGCACGGTCACATGTCTTCACGTCACCACCGCTAAGCTAAAGGCAGCTAATGTTGGGCTATAAAGGAACTACAACACGGTCACATGACTTCACGTAACCACCGCTAAGCTAAAGGCGGCTAATGTTGGGCTCTAAAGGAACTACAGCACGGTCACATGACTTCACGTCACCACCGCTAAGCTAAAGGCGGCTAATGTTGGGCTCTAAAGGAACTACAGCACGGTCACATGACTTCACGTCACCACCGCTAAGCTAAAGGCGGCTAATGTTGGGTTATAAAGGAACTACAGCACGGTCACATGACTTCACGTCACCACCGCTAAGCTAAAGGCGGCTAATGTTGGGCTATAAATGAACTACAGCTCGGTCACATGACTTCACGTCACCACCGCTAAGCTAAAGGCGGCTAATGTTGGGCTATAAAGGAACTACAGCACGGTCACATGACTTCACGTCACCACCGCTAAGCTAAAGGCGGCTAATGTTGGGTTATAAAGGAACTACAGCACGGTCACATGACTTCACGTCACCACCGCTAAGCTAAAGGCGGCTAATGTTGAGTTATAAAGGAACTACAGCACGGTCACATGACTTCACGTCACCACCGCTAAGCTAAAGGTGGCTAATGTTGGGCTATGAAAGAACTACAGCACGGTCACATGACTTCACGTCACCACCGCTAAGCTAAAGGCGGCTAATGTTGAGTTATAAAGGAACTACAGCACGGTCACATGACATCACGTCACCACCGCTAATCTAAAGGCGGCTAATGTTGAGTTATAAAGGAACTACAGCACGGTCACATGACTTCACTTCACCACCGCTAAGCTAAAGGCGGCTAATGTTGGGCTATGAAAGAACTACAGCACGGTCACATGACTTCACGTCACCACCGCTAAGCTAAAGGCGGCTAATGTTGGGCTATGAAAGAACTACAGCACGGTCACATGACTTCACGTCACCACCGCTAAGCTAAAGGTGGCTAATGTTGGGCTATGAAAGAACTACAGCACGGTCACATGACTTCACGTCACCACCGCTAAGCTAAAGGTGGCTAATGTTGGGCTATAAAGGAACTACAGCTCGGTCACATGACTTCACGTCATCACCGCTAAGCTAAAGGCGGCTAATGTTGAGCTATAAATTAACTACAGCTCGGTCACATGACTTCACGTAACCACCGCTAAGCTAAAGGTGGCTAATGTTGGGCTATAAAGGAACTACAGCACGGTCACATGTCTTCACGTCACCACCGCTAAGCTAAAGGCGGCTAATGTTGGGCTATAAAGGAACTACAGCACAGTCACATGACTTCACGTCACCACCGCTAAGCTAAAGGCGGCTAATGTTGGGCTATAAAGGAACTACAGCACGGTCACATGACTTCACTTCACCACCGCTAAGCTAAAGGCGGCTAATGTTGGGCTATAAAGGAACTACAGCACGGTCACATGTCTTCACGTCACCACCGCTAAGCTAAAGGAGGCTAATGTTGGGCTATAAAGGAACTGCAGCACGGTCACATGACTTCACATCACCACCGCTAAGCTAAAGGCGGCTAATGTTAGGCGTGATGACGTTATTCAGACGCTTGTTAACACACTGTTTTTAAATTCACCAAAGGGGTACTCAACTTTGCGGAACAAAGTATGCTGACGTGTAACTGAAGGTAAACATAAACAACTGAATTGCATTAGTTTAGGAGGTCAGCATCTGTGAAACGTTAGAAAGGTTTCCGCACCTGTCTGTGTCGGAGCCGTTCTTGGCGATGATCATTTTTAATTTCCCGAGCCCTCCGACCGGCGCTCTGTCTGTTCCGGTGGTGAACTGGAGAAACAATCTCTTCTGCTCCTCTCCGAACGAGTGGATCGTCTCCCAGAAATCTCTGTGAGCGGGAAACAGAGGACAGACGCAATGCAAATGTTTATTTATGCGAGTAAAAACATGTGTTTCTATATGTAGCGACAGCGGGAACAAACATCTGTTGCCGAGAGGCTGAGGTCGGGCCTGGTTGCCTTTGTCAGACGCGCTATCAAAAAGGAAGTCTATTACCCAAATTACATTTAACAACAAGCTTACTTTAAGAAAGATAATCAACACATTTTAACTTGCACACATATATACAGTCTGAATAATCCAGCTGTGAAAAGGATGCGCTCAACAAAAAATACAGCGACCCTCTCACCCTCTCTTACACACCTCACACACACCTCTCACACACCTCTCACACACCTGAACAGGTGATTATATTACCTATGGGTGCCGCCCATACCCAGAGATGGCAAAAGTACACACAGCCTTTACTCGAGTAGAAGTACAGATACTCATGTTTAAAAGTACTCTGGTGAAAGTAGAAGTACTGACTAAACTTCTTTACTCAAGTCAAAGTAAAGAGGCTTTGAAGTGTACTTCAGTAAAAAGTACCCATAGCTAGCAGCTGCTTTAAAGAGTACCTGACCTCCCTTTATATCAATAGAACAATAATGTCATTGTTAGCTAATGAATGTTTCCATGGTGACCAACGGCAACATGACAACGTTTCCATTGGTCCCTCTTCTTTAGAGAAGACCAGGAAGTGATGGATACACGGATCGTGTTCCAACCAATAGGCACGCAGTGACTAAAGAATAATGATCACGCACCAACACACATTCAGACTAAAGGAACCAGCTGTTTGGAAATGAGAGAAGTAGAAAGTACAGGTATTTGAGTTCAACATGTAAGAAGTAGAAAGTACAGGTATTTGAGTTCAACATGTGAGAAGCAGAAAGTACAGGTATTTGAGTTCAACAGGTAAGAAGTAGAAAGTACAGGTATTTGTGTTCAACATGTAAGAAGTAGAAAGTACAGGTATTTGAGTTCAACATGTAAGAAGTAGAAAGTACAGGTATTTGAGTTCAACATGTAAGAAGTAGAAAGTACAGGTATTTGTGTTCAACATGTAAGAAGTAGAAAGTACAGGTATTTGAGTTCAACATGTAAGAAGTAGAAAGTACAGGTATTTGGGTTCAACATGTAAGAAGTAGAAAGTACAGGTATTTGAGTTTAACGTGTGAGAAGTAGAAAGTACAGGTATTTGAGTTCAACATGTAAGAAGTAGAAAGTACAGGTATTTGAGTTCAACATGTAAGAAGTAGAAAGTACAGGTATTTGGGTTCAACATGTAAGAAGTAGAAAGTACAGGTATTTGGGTTCAACATGTAAGAAGTAGAAAGTACAGGTATTTGAGTTCAACATGTAAGAAGTATAAAGTACAGGTATTTGGGTTCAACATGTAAGAAGTAGAAAGTACAGGTATTTGGGTTCAACATGTAAGAAGTAGAAAGTACAGGTATTTGGGTTCAACATGTAAGAAGTAGAAAGTACAGGTATTTGGGTTCAACATGTGAGAAGTAGAAAGTACAGGTATTTGAGTTCAACATGTGAGAAGTAGAAAGTACAGGTATTTGAGTTCAACATGTAAGAAGTAGAAAGTACAGGTATTTGAGTTCAAAGTGTAAGAAGTAGAAAGTACAGGTATTTGAGTTCAACATGGAAGAAGTAGAAAGTACAGGTATTTGAGTTCAACATGTAAGAAGTAGAAAGTACAGGTATTTGAGTTCAAAGTGTAAGAAGTAGAAAGTACAGGTATTTGAGTTCAAAGTGTAAGAAGTAGAAAGTACAGGTATTTGAGTTCAAAGTGTAAGAAGTAGAAAGTACAGGTATTTGAGTTCAACATGGAAGAAGTAGAAAGTACAGGTATTTGAGTTCAAAGTGTAAGAAGTAGAAAGTACAGGTATTTGAGTTCAACATGTAAGAAGTAGAAAGTACAGGTATTTGAGTTCAACATGTGAGAAGTAGAAAGTAAAAAGTCGTCAGAAAAATAAGTAGTGGAGTAAAGTACTGATACCAGAACAATGTACTTCAGTACAGTAACAACGTCTTGGTACTCCACTACTTCCCACCTCTGCCCATACCCATGAAACCCAACTGATCCAACCCGTAATAGATCCAGAAATAATAAGTAATGAAATGATAAAACCCTTATTAAATCATACGTACATTATATGTCGCCAAAAGGTAAACACGACTCACTTGATGATCTGACTGTCCTTGCTGTAGCCTCCATCATATTCTGTCGTCTTTTCAAGAGCTTCAAAGTCCAGTTTCTGTTCAAACCACAAGAGACGGCTCAGTAAATCATACAAGGCAACAATACAAGTGACAACAAATGTCTGCGTGAAGGTGTGTTTCCTCACCCTGCTGCCACAGATGAGCAGCTCCACTTCCTCGGGTCGGAACAGATATTTCAGCGGAGACTCGTTCGTGACGATCTGGAAACCTTTTTTGAAAGCTCTGAATTGTCTCTCCACACTTTTGTTCAGTATGTAATCAGAATACATCTCCACAAACTCCTGTGAATCAAAGATGCAAACGAGCAGAAACAGGAATGTTATGAACAGTGCGATGACGGCATCTCAGGGTCGTTGTAGTTCAGATAAAAAATTATAATATGAAGCCTTGGGAGGTAGTATTGGTTGTATTCAATCCTACAATAGAGCGGTGCGGGGACGACGTATTTTTGTAGGCCGACCCGGAAGTAAGCTGCGCAAGGGTTCCCTCGAAATAAGGTCTGTGGAAAACGAACCTGTTTGATGAATGCACGTTTTGTTCAGCCGCGTAATCTCCACATGTCTACTTTTATCATTTTCTAAATCATAAATCTAATGGCCAGAAGCAAAATGCTAACGTTATGCTATAAAGGAACTACAGGCGAGTCCAGCAGCACGACTTCACGACTTCAACTTAAGATCCATATTCAAACATGCAGATTCTAAATGGAACAAGTTGAAGCGTTACGTGTTCGGCGTAATGACGTACGACGGCCTCGACAACTTCCGTAGTCCTATTCAGCCACTTGGTAACAGCCATCGCAAACTCAAACGCACTCAGTGGATTTCTGAGTGTTAAATCCCATCTGTGCTTTTCTTCTTGTGAGATGTCGTTTTTTTAAATATTAGTAATAGCCTGCTGTCCTTCAAAGTTATGAATTCTCAAAATATTATATTTATGATATTTTTGTGGACAAATGATGTATTCATGCTCGTAATAATAATAATAATAATAATAATGGGTTCCATTTATAAAGCACTTCATATTTGATTTCAAATCCCGAAGTGCTACAAGTAGTGAGCATGAGCAGTATAAATAAACATTACACAATACGGTAGAATTAATAAAAAAGCAATACAAAAATAAAAATAAATAAAAGGGTGATAAAAAGGTGTAGGCAAAGGCTCTTTTGAAGAGATGGGTTTTGAGGCCTTTTTTAAAAGCCTCCACGGTCTGTGGTGCTCTCATTTGGTCGGGGAGAGCTCTTGTCCTGGGTGGCAGGTTACGTCCCTTCCGCCTAAAACCCAGGAGGTATACGATCTACCACGGACCTTATTTACAGATATTTTCCAAAAACTAGTTCAAAAAACCCCGTTGACTCTGAGACGAGGGAACAGGAAGTGGTTAAATGCTAACTCACTTCCGGGTATTAGGACTCGTCACTGCACCGCTCTATAGTGAGGAATAAAGTACATTATCTGAGATTAAAGAGGAACATTTTTCTGAATATTCATCACAAAACACTCCACCTGTCTGTTTCCTCGAGTGACAGGGATCTCCTCTCCGTCCTCCTTTAAGTCGTATAAAATGGGGCTTCCGAACAGGTCCATGTGTGATATCTGGAAGGTGAGCATCATGTCTTTCTCCACGTCACCGCCGTACTCCTGCAGCTCCTTCAGACTCTGGAAGAGCGCCTGCAGGAAGAGAAACATCTGCTGTTAGAGGAAGGCGTCATGAGCACATCTGAATGAGTTAGCTTAGCTTAGCATTAGACTGGAAACAGGAGGTAACTGCCAGCATAGCTCGGTCAGGAAGTAAGAACATCTGCCAACCAGAATAAAGACTGCTGATTAAAATGTTATTTGTTTAATGTGCAAAAAGATAGAATAGTAAAATCAGTGGTGTAGTGGTCTTTGGATGCGGGGGATCGCCGTCCCCCCACTTATTTGAAGCATGATTTTTTTTTAATAGTCTAAAGCAGGGGGGTCAAACGCAAATACACAGTGGGCCAACATTAAAAAATGGGTACTAGTGGAGGGCCGGACTGGTTCAATGTGTATTGCAGAACTTATTGAAATGAACTTATTGCACATATTAAACCTGGAACTAACAAAGCTTAAATTATTGCCTATAAAAACAACATTAAATAATCAGGTGCATTCATTTCTTATGGCTCTATCTGCAGCTTCTCCAGAGTCATCTCTTATGAGTACATTTTCCCACAGGCCGACAACAGCTTCAACAAAACTATTCCCCTCAGAGAGAAACCAAACATGCCCTGCTGTCGTGAGAGAAAGTGCAGAAGGAAGCATCCATTGAAGTCAGTGTGCTGCTCTGAGATGCTAGCTCAGACACTTGGCGTCTCATCTCGGGTGCAAGGTCATCAATGTTTGGGCTCTGGCTCTGAGCGGAGGAGACCCTCAGGATGGAGTGAAGGTGTGCGTGCAATATACCGGCGGGCCAGATCTAATAGCAATTAAACATTATCCTGCGGGCCGAAATTAAATCCACCAAGGGCCTGATTTGGCCCCCGGGCCTCGAGTTTGACACGTGTGGTCTAATAAATATAAAATCATTGCCAGTGTTTTCAGTTGCAAGTGTGTATTTGATGCAATAATGACGAAAACATAATACATTTCACAGTAATTATAATAAAAACGTAAACGATTTGAAGCGTGTGTGTTGTGCACACACACACACACTGCATGTTTATCATTCGTCCCGCATCCCACAAATTGAGACGATGTCCCGCATCTGAGTGCCAGTCGTGCAGAAAGGCCGGCTCAGTTCCTACACGCCCTTTATTATTGTATTATAAACGCGACAGAGGTCCACAGTGTACCCCCCCCCCCCTTGACAGTTCACGAGCGCGTCCATAGTGTCTCTCCCCCCCTCGCCCAGTAAAACAATCCCCACCACACCACTGGTAAAGACAACACATTTAAGAATGTTATACTAATTTGTTGGGCCGTTTATCCAATTCAGACGATATACAAACATTTATTTTGCATCGTTAGGGATCCTTGATTTTCAATAAAGATTAATTTGGCCTTTCAATGAAAATAAAGCAGATTTTTCAGCTAAACATGAGAGTTGTACTTTATCGTCTGTTTCTATACTACAAATGGTGGTACAAGAAGTCACGTTACAATACGGCACATTTTGAATTTGCTAACCTTATTTAAAGTGCAATTTGTGTTCTTTTAAAAACAACAAATTGATAAAGATTGGCAAATATTAAGTTTCCACCTTCTCAGACATGAGGGCGATATCCATGGTTTCATATAACACTCGACTAAGCTTATTTCCACACATTTTAAATGTCTTCCTTAAGAGCTTTGTTAACGGGAAAGAGTTCATCCTCCAGCAACATCATTTACTTGATTCTACCCGTTTCTGCTTCATTTATTATCGATATTAATCACTGCTACTTCACTTACTTTTACAATGTAATTAAATGATTTGACTACATGGGTGGTTCCTCTTTCATTTCATGTGTGTGTGAGGAAGCGCACACACTCCCTCACAACAACTATTTGTTTGTTAAGAAAGGTAGTACCGTACTTTCCGGACTATAAAGCGCACCTGCATGTAAACCGCAGCAGCTAAATGGTCCGTCTGTCTTGCTCTCGTTCTGTCTCTCGGTTCCACTTTTACTTTGGCGCGCTTCCTGTCTCACTCTTTTCCGGCCTCCAGCTTTTCCTGCTGGAGCCCGCCGCTTAGAGGTGGCGGGCGCGGACCGGTCCTAGAGCCCATAGAGTTAAAGGTGGTTAATTTTACCTGTAAAATCGAGATGGGTCTGGCTGCAGACCGCAGCAAGGAGGCGTTTCCTATAGGGGCGTTTCCTAACTTTTTTTATCCAGCTGCTTTTATAAATCCTCGCAGAAGAAGTCATTGTTCTAGTGATGGGAATTCCGGCTCTTCTTGCTGAGCCGGATCATTTGGCTCACCAAGAAGAGCCGGCTCTTTCGGCTCCCAAAGGGCTCTTCAGTTTACCACATATTATACCTTTTAATTAAATCAAATGTAGCCCTGTTTTGACTAATGATTTATATGTGTACACATATATCACTTAAATTATTCAAGACATCCTTTGTACTAAAGTATTCAAAAGTAAAAATTACATGTTTAATATAAATTATTTGCTGTGGCCAATTGTTTTCATTGCATTTACAGACCCGTGTAACTCTCTGATACCACCCAATTAATGCATTGACTTGCTTGTAGAACCACGCTACACAAAACAGATGGCAACACCTATAAAAACTATTTAAAAAAAGGGGCTACTGTATCAACCTATATAAAGTATATAAATATAGTTTTTCTCCCTGCAGGAGAGGGGAGCGTGCTTTGAGACCAGCTGCTAGGCTGCAGCGGGGAGAAGAGGGGGACAAAAAGAGATCTCCGTCCTCCGTGTTTTATTCTTATAGAAGTAAGAAGAGAAGTAATGGGGCAGAAACCCTCCTTTTTACGCAGCGGTCCAGACATAGACATCAAACGGCGACACATATTCAGTTGCCAGTTACTTTTGGCATTAGGGCAGGGATATCTTTCAAGGTTTGACATAATGAAGTGTGCTACTTTTAAAGCAAGCAACGATGTTTTCAAATCTGTAATCAAAAAGCTCCTCAAAAACACTATAGAAGCAGTTCCTGCCGTTGTTACGTTAGTTCAAACAGTAACAACGGACTACTTTTCTTAGCGGATGCATGTCAATTTAAATCAATACATAAAACTATTTTTTAAATCAATAAAATCTTTTTCTAAATCCATAAAAGCATTTCAATTATTATTGGGAGTCATGTCGTTACTTTGTTGAGAATGTGGCCATGTGTAATAAGCGGGATAATGTCCACATTGCACATCGCATAATGTGCCTTCATGCCGATCTAGATCCCTCCGCAAAAACAAAACAAAAAACGGCTCGTTCGAGGCCGAGAGCCGGCTCCCGTCGTTCACTATAGGAAACGCCCCTATAGGAAACGCCCCTATAGGCCCCTATAGGAAACGCCCCTATAGGCCCCTATAGGAAACGCCCCTATAGGAAACGCCCCTATAGGAAACGCCCTATAGGAAACGCCCCTATATGAAACGCCTCCTTGCTGCGGTCTGCAGCCAGACTCTATTGGTAAAATCCATAGATTTAGGAGGTCCCCTAGTGGCCGTTAGCTGTACAAAGAAAATGGGGGAAAAAGTCGCGGCTTATAGTCCGAAAAGTACGGTACATGTTTCTTCAGAGTTGTCTTTATTTCAGTTAAATAGTCTTGGCCGTGATTGGTCAGGAAATGTGTGATTGTCAATTAGGTTAAAAATGATCCGTTTTAAGCGGACCTTGTTGTTTTTGAAGGTACCGTATTTATGTTGATGCAATTATGAATTTGAAACGGTGTTTAATTTTGTATTTAACCCTTCACTCCGCTTTCAGAACCATGACCTGATTGGCCAGGTTGGATTGGGAAGAGAGGGAGGCGTGTTTGTTCCTTGCTGGTGAACGCGGCACCAGGCATGACGTTTTGTGTTCCTGTAAAAGAATATGGAAGACTAAGAAATTAAACACCTATTTTTGAAAAGAACCCTCTCTCCACGTATCGTTTCTTCACCTGCACCTCACATTGTAACAGTTTGCATACTTATTAGATTGCTGCCCTTCACCTGCACTGTCCATTTGCTGTTCTGACACCGTGGCGCGATTAAAGCCGTCTCTAAAATACATTGGGAACTGATCTTCCACTATATTGACTCTGGAGGAAGTTACTGTACTGGATGTGAGTCTGAGAGGTCCAGGTAGATCCCCTTCTTGCCCATCAGCTTCCTGTAGACGACCATGGGGAAGTGCACGTCCAGGATGCAGTTGTTGTAAATGGCGAGTCCCAAAACGAGTCCAACGAGCGTGTACTGAGCCTCGTTCTCCAGAGAGGACGAGTTGAACCAAAACAGCTTGGTGTCGTCGTCGTAGCTGAACATCCCTGTTGAAAGAGTCAAAGGGAGAGAAACGCATGTTAAGAGAAAAGACGATATGTAAAGAAACATGTTTTTGACCCTTGTGTTGTCTTCCGATCAGTGTGTCCGCCAGACCAGGGCTGAGAGGGCGTCCACCCCGAGAGCGAGTGACGTCACGGGACTTGAATTTTGAATTGAGCCGTCCCTTATAGATTCTGGGTGTTTCTCAATGTCGAGTACGCTTGCTTGGTAGCACATGTCTTCCGAGTCACTTGCTTCAGAAGCGAGAAAAGAATACTTCCTAGCATTCGGAAAACGAAGAGTGGAACAGGCGAGCGTCATACGAGAGGCCCCGCCTTACATTTTCCGCCACAGATTTGGGGAAATTGGTCCGTGCGCAAAGCATTGTGGGGATATTAAGACCGCGGAGTCTACACACGTGCAGCCTAGAAATTTCTCCAAACGAATTACTCCGGGCTCGGTAGAATTCCAAGTATGCTGGACATTGGAACTAGGGGTCGACGATATTCCGCATTTGACCGATTATCGGTATCGGCCTTTTTTTTTAATCAAATTGCCGATAAAACTTTGGCTCTGATGCAGCCGTTTCTCTGGCTGCAGTCACCACTCTCTGTACACGAGCAATGTCCCGCCCACAGCGCTATCTGATAGGCTATTACTGAAGATTTTCCGGGCGGGAGCCAGCCAGAGAGGCGGGACCTTCTCAGATTACAGGCAGGTGCGAAAGAACGCAGACACAGACTGAAGCAAGCAGCAGCGCTGAGCGGCAGAGCCATACATGTGTTAAACCGAAGTTTAATAAACATCCCTATCCCCTATGCTGAAGTTGCAAAAACACCACGATCTTATGATCCAATTCTATCAGTTTCCCAGTTACACAGGGACGCGGGAAGTCAGTCAGAGTTGGGGGTGCGTGCTGCGTCTCGCAGCGGAGTAACTGTGGTGCGGAGGGGGGGCTGAGTGGAGCCTCGCAGTTTTTCAGGTTGATCTGTGAAGCTCATTAGCTAGCCAACATGTTTCTAGCAAATGTTTAGCAAACTATTAGAAGTGAGGCTACTAGACTAACGTTAGGTCTACTGTAATAGCCTCACTTTTAATAGTTTGCAAAACATTAGCTAGCACTAGTGTTTTGCAGTTGCTAGCAGCTTATTGGGATTTTATGCTCGATAGACAGATATTAATTAATTAAGCATTATTGTTAGTTAAGCATGTCAGCCTGCAGCCCCACTTCTCGTCTCTCTCTAACTCATTGCAGATGGCTGCACTAAAGAAAAGGGCTCAGAGAGGAAACCAGTTGTAAGATGTTTAAAAGTTCATTAAACATAATATATGCTTAAATGCATTTCAAAGAAGTTGTGTTGGAGTTTGTCTTATTGTACATTTTGACACCAAGATTTTTTTTGTACTGCAAATGTATATCGGTTCCAAATATCGGTTATCGGTCTCCTTGATTACTAATAATCGGTATCGGTATCGGCCTTGAAAAAGCCATATCGGTCGATCCCTAATTGGAACAGTCCTTCGGCGGCACTCGATGACGTAGTATGCTTGAAATAGTGGCTCTGGAGCAGCTTTACTCGAGATTGAGAAACACCCACTATCTCGTTACGTATTAGTGATGGGGATTCCGGCGCTTCTTAGCGAGCCGGATAATTTGGCTCGGCTCACTAAGGAGAGCCGGCTCTTCATGTTACCACAGTTTACCACGGGGCCTCAGTTTCGCCGCTGCGAGGCTTCGGCGCTCGCAGTTCACGCGCGTGCTCCACTAGCACCCCCCGTCAAGGCTCGCCGGCAGGACACTTTCCGTCACAGGAACGCGCTTTGCTGGCGGCGAAAATAATCCCACCAGACTCCTTTGCCCTTCAACAGAGGGATGTCCTCGTCCTTTTCCTTCTCCTCATTTCAAGCGATAAAAACTTGATCTTCTCTAGAATTATTATTTTTGTGGACACCCTCGGCTCGAGTTCAGGGCGTTCCGATCTGAATAAGGGCGTCAAATGACGGCAAGACGCCAAGACTTTTCTCCTCCCAGTTTGACTATTTATAAAGTGGGTATAAATGGTCCCCCAAATCTGTGTCACACCAATTAAGGCAACTCTATTCCGACTTATTACCACAAGTGTTGCTCTTCTTTTTAAATGAATGGTCAGTAGACCCCATGTACACAAAATCAAACCTCATTTCTGAGCAAAAGAAATGACCACAAACGCTCTAAATTTCAATAAAAATCCAAAATCGAATGAAGGAGATCTTGATTATTTTCTCGTGGAAAACGTAGTATACAAGCAAACATGTTATTTTTCTGAAGCCAACATAAAACAAACCGTTATCCCAAACATAAAAACATTTCAGATTGTACCGGACGACAACAGGAAGGTTAACTCGACAGATGTCAATTGGATTGGTTTGAAGATGACACGACTTTGAACCCACTTATTGTAAAATGTTTTCAAATGGATTAAAGATTATAAAATAACAGGTACAAACATTTCTGTATTTCAGGGAAGGACGCAATGAATCGTGATTTTAAATGATGCAATTATTATTTTTATTATTTTTTCTTCTTGTGTGTCAGTCATCCACACCAATCAGAAGTGCTGTGCTCCACATGCACCAGTCATTGTTAACCAATCAGAAGTGGCCCATGATAGAAGGTGATTGACAGATTGATCCAATCAGCTGCCAAGTATTTTTGAAATACTTTTCCAAATGGCTTCCAATGGAGCTTCAGATGCTTTGGTGAAACAAAGCATCTGAGTCAGGTTAGTGATGCTCCATCACGTGTTTCTATCACAGGGTGAATCTTAAACTGAAGCTCGACTTTAAAGCAACCCAACGGAAGTCTCATGTAAGTTTAGTTCTTTCACTCGTAGCTCGGGCTGCGGGGTGCTAGAGAGACAGGAGCACGTTGATACGACCTTCCTAGCCGGAGATATGGCCGCATTTTACAATAAACTTCCGTTGGGGTCGCTTAAAAAACAATATCGCAAATCGAATCGCAATATCTATCAGGAAAATCGCAATTAGATTATTTCCCCAAAATCGTGCAGGCCCTAATCTCATGGGAAGAAATGTGTAAAAACGGATGAAATGTCTGACCTATGTCTGGATTGAAGATCTCCTCCAGCACCAGCTGAAAGAACTCCTTGGAGACGCCGCCCTCGTCCACACCCTGCTCTCCCTCGAACTCCACGAACAGCTGCTTCTTCAGGTCGGACGGGTTCTCCATGGAGATCATCTCCAGCTGCAACGCAAGAGTTTAATTCAGTGATAGAAAAAAAACCAGCACTCGGTTTCTCCCCACAGGCAATAGGGCTTTAACTTTTAAACGGCGGTAATTATAAGCCTGATCCGAAAGTCTAAGGCAAAAAAAAAAACCTGATTCAAAAAAAGAATGCGTTTGGGAGTAATTTGGGGTTAAGTGTCTTAACCTCATCGACATTCACCTACCAACGCATGTCCTTACTCTGGAAAGACTGTAGTTGTCTTCAGCTTGAAATATATGTTTGAAATGTATTTCAAATATATGTCAAGCTGAAGACAACTACAGTCTTTCCAGAGCAAGACATGGTGGGCAGTAAATGTCGATGAGATTAAGACACTTAACCCCAAATTACTCCCAAATGCAAGGCCAACAGTGGTGTGTGTGTGGTGTGTGTGTGTGTGTGTGTTGTGTGTGTGTGTGTGTGTGTGTGTGTGTGTGTGTGTGTGTGTGTGTGTGTGTGTGTGGTGTGTGTGTGTGTGTGTGTGTGTTGTGTTGTGTGTGTGTGTGTGGCACCTTGTATGGCAGTCCCTGTATGAATTGTGTAGCAATGGGTAAATACTGACTTTTATACGTACATTGCGTTGAGGTGTCGCACTGGAAAAGCATCGTTTGACGCAGTCCATTAAACATTCTTCGTACAACTTACACCGTTCATTCTTGGAATTGGCTTCCATATCAAAGCGATTCTACATTGTAAGCTCGAAATGTCCCCAATTAAATCAGTAACACGCTGCGTTTGGACTCACTCTGACGAGGGCGTCGTCGATGATGTGATCTCGTCTCACTTTGAGCTTCAGGTAGGGGTTGGGCTGCTGGCCCTGCACCATGCTGTAGAGGGCCGTGAGGCGCCGCTCGCTGTACATCCGGATCCTGTTGTCGTAGTACAGCCCCTGGTTCTTGGTGATGACGTTCAGGATGAAAGGGGCAGCTCTGGAAGGAGAACTTTGTTTCGGCGTTGACCTTAAAGAAAGTGAAATCTTTGTCCATCTCCACCACGTCGTTCAGGGACTCGTGACGAACTCCTCGTGGCGGGATGAGGGCTTGATGCAGTCCTACGTGATCGGACCCCGAGCTCTTTCTGCAGAGGGTCGACCCGCGGACCCTTCTTATAGAGCCGCTCCTCGCCCAGCAACTCATGCAGGGTGAGTTCATCGGACTCCGGGTCCTTCAATGTCCTCCTCGTTGTGCTCCACGTCCACATCTCCCGCCAGGATGCTCGCGTAATAAGCCAACTTCAAACACTGCGTCCCGGCCACCACCGACTCGTCGTCATTCACCAGATTCTCCCCGTCGTAATCGTTGCTGACGACGGTGAAGGTGATGAGCTGCTGGAAGGTCTCCATCATGCGGCGGATGTGCGTCAAACCGTAAGAAGCCCAGAGTTTCACGAGCCTGGCGAGCGCCGCTACCGGGAGTTTGCACATGGCTTTGCAGAACTGCGGCAACGCCACTTCCGGTACTCGGGGCTGTGCAGGTTCGTGTTCTCCAGCCACGACGACGAAGATGTTCAGGTACTCTGGGTTTGTGCCGTACACATCGAGGTACTCCAGGTCCAGCTCTAAATTGGGAGTGAGGTAAATGAGGGCGTTCACGAGAGCCGCGTCTACCCGGTCGAGGCTCAAAAGTTTGTCGTAGACCCTCCTCAAGGCGCTGATGTCCACGAGAACCTTCAAAGACGGATCAGAAACATCCTCATCTGGAAAAGCTGCGGCAGAAGAAGAAGCCCCCACCGCCTCTGATGTTGGCGTCTTCTTCTCAGGGTTGTCTTTAGCTGTAGCTTCAACAGAGTCCAGGGCTTTAGAAATGTCGGGTTCGTCGCTCCTGAAACTCTTTATCAAGGCTTCTGCGTTGGAGAAAATCCTGCCGAGGACGTGGATCAGAGTGGAGTAGTCCCCTTCCTCCTCGCAGAATCTCAGGATCGTACACACCGTGGTCTCTGTGAGGTGGTTTACATCTGGACAAAACAGTCAAAAGCATGATATAAGTACAGTGTACTCCGTGTGTTGGATACAGATCAACCCATATACACAATACAATGTAATATTTAAAAAGACACATGATATCTACCGTACTTTCCGGACTATAAAGCGCACCTGCATATAAGCCGCAGCAGCTAAATTGTCCGTCTGTCTTGCTCTCGTTCTGTCTCTCGGTTCCACTTTTACTTTGGCGCGCTACCTGTCTCACTCTTTTCCGGCCTCCAGCTTTTCCTGCTGGAGCCCGCCGCTTAAAGGTGGCGGGCGCGGACCGGTCATAGAGCCCATAGAGTTAAAGGTGGTTAATTTTACCTGTAAAATCCATAGATGTAGGAGGTCCCCTAGTGGCCGTTAGCTGTACAAAGAAAATGGGGGAAAAAGTTGCGGCTTATAGTCCGAAAAGTACGGTAGTTAAAGGTAGGGTAGGTAAGAATGGAGAAACCAGCTCGAGTGCGCTAGAATTTGAAAATACACAACCGGAAAAAATCTGCCCCTTCCTTCAGACTTCCTCACAGAGCCCCTCCCCCAACACACACGAACGCGCACATGACCAATGAGGGCACGAGATCAGTCTGTGCCCAGATGGAAGGCTGACAGGCAGGTAGGCCGTCCAGTTACTTTAGCCGGCTCAGATGATTGGTCGTGCTTTTTACAGCGCCACGGCTTCCACAGATGACTTTGTTTATGTATTTATTCTCAAAGCATTTCATGTATTCATTGCTATCGGGATGTTAAGAGCACTCCATGGAATATAACAACAAGTGTTTCTGAAGTGAATCACCTACCCCACCTTTAATATTGAACATAACAACAATAGTGTGTAATTGATGCAGCAAAAAAGACATTTAAGCGTGCTCGGGAAAACATATTAAAAAAATAGACGGATCAAGTTTTCACGCTACAGATGAGGGCTCTACGAATTGTTAATTGATTGGATTATAACCACTAATCAAGCTGTTTTTATTCATTTAAATGAATTAGCTTCCCAACTGTGTTCAGAAGTTTTTTTAAATTAGAGCAGAACTTCTTTTTAAATGATTGCCTCATTGCTATTCATCAATTTTGTGTGTGAATTATTTTGGAAAATATCTCAAAAAGGGCCAAAATTATTGATTACTACTACTGCTATTTTGAGTGTGTCTGATTCTTCTTGTTGTCTTACATACTGATTAATTATTATATTATTATTATTATTATAAGTCATTCTTTGAGATAATTGTACATTATTTGACTACCCCTACTGCTACTTCTAGTATAACTACTCCTTAAGTGTAATTCCTTTGTCAAAAAAGAGAAAAAACACACAATAAAGAAATTCTAAAAATACTTGAATGACCGTTTTACTTTTATTTATTTAAAATGTTCTAAAACATATCAGGATAAATTTGATATTGTGAATTGTTTTGGACACAATAACCGTGTATCTGTGAGTTACCGGAGAAGTTTTCTTTGGCGTTCCCAACGTCCGTCATCTTATTGACCAGATCAGAGTCTTGCTCTTTCTTGGAGGGCTTGGGGTTACAGAGTTTGGCGTTAACCTTGAACAGATCCAGCGCTTTGGCGGCCGCCGTGTTGCTGTCCAGCGATCTGAAGTCGGGACACGATGCACAAATCTCGTTCGTGCAGTCGCCATTTCCACAGCCCTCGGTTAACTGCCGAAAGTAGCGCTCGATTAGATGCTTTGCAGTCGCTCTGTTCCTGTACAGGGGTGAGGAAACAGGAAGTCAAACCGAGGATTCAAGGACGGAAATGGGAAGGAAATACATGTTTCAATTACAAGGAGACTCACATTCGGCTGGATTCAGGGACACTCCTGCAGACCCAATAGACAGTCCTGTGGAAGACACAATACCGTATTGTGAGACATCATAAATGCACACATCCTCGCAATAATGGGGCAGAGTGGCGCAGTGGGCTGTGCGTTTGAAAATCAGATCAAGGGGGCGTTGGGGAACTCCAGTTCGAATATGATATTAATGTGTACTTGTAACGCGCCTCGATGACTTTGAGGTGTGAAGATGGGCGGTGTGGCGCAGTGGGCTGTGCATGGATCATCAGCTCAAGGGGGCGAAACCCGCCGACACTTCACCTGAATGTGCTCCGGTGGGTATTGTCCACAGTACATGACCGTTACATTATTAACTCATTATTTTAAAATACAAATGTTTATTATTTAACGAAGTTGTTGCTGATATTTGTTTTTATTATTTTGAGAAACTGGGTCATTATTTTGACATTTAAGTTGTTATATTTTTTGGACATTTATTTCTGCAACACCAACTCATTCTTTTAATATATTAATACATTAACATTACTTATAAGGTATTTTTCCTTAAATTACATTGAGCTTGAATATTTTAAATCTTGTTAAATCACATGTTTTTGTTTATTTTAGCCACATTTCAACACCAACTGAGATGTTGCACACATCTGACTGAGGCTAGCTGTCACTCAGCTCTGTGTTTAATGCTCAGATTAGCCTCTAGCTAGCTTATTATCACATACATAAACAAGCTAAGGAAGTGAACAGTAAACTATATACAGTAAAACAACATTAAAGGCCAGAATGTACTAGGTCCTTAGTCATTATTCAGAGTTACCAAGTCATTATTTTGATAAACTAAGCCATTATTTTGAGATATTAGGTCTTTATTTAGATATAAGTCATTATTTGGAGTTACTAAGTCATTATTTGGAGTTAATAAGTAATTATTTTCTCATTATTGTGAGATATTAAGTCATTATTGGGAGATATGAGGTCATTATTTTGATAGAAGTCATTATTTTGAGAAACTAAGCCCTGATTTGGAGATATGAGGTCATTATGTTGTCATTATTTTTGATATAGTGTATTATTTGGAGTTACCAAGTCATTATTTTCTCATTATTGTGAGATATTAAGTCATTATTGGGAGATATGAGGTCATTATTTAGATAGAAGTCATTATTTGGAGTTACTAAGTCATTATTTTCTCACTATTTTGAGATAATAATTCAATATTTTGAGAAACTAAGCCATTATTTGGAGATTTTAGGTCATTATGTTGTCATTATTTAGATATAAGTAATTATTTGGAGTTACTAAGTCATTATTTTGAGAAACTAAGCCATTATTTGGAGATATTAGGTCATTATGTTGTCATTATTTAGATATAATGTATTATTTGGAGTTACTAAGTCATTATTTAGAGATAGCAAGTCATTATTTTGAGAAACTAAGCCATTATTTTGAGATTTTAGGTCATTATGTTGTCATTCTTTTGAGAAACTAAGCCATTATTTGGAAATATGAGGTCATTATGTTGTCATTATTTAGATATAAATCATTATTTTGAGATTCTGAATATGTTGACATACTAGGTCACTTCATTTTGTATTTTGTTTGGACCTACAGGATGTTTACTTCCATCACAATGACAGAAATGTGCTCCCATAGCTTTTTTTAGCCACATTTCAACACCAACTGTGATCTTGCACAAATCTGACAGCTGACTGAAGCTAGCTGTCACTCAACTCTGTGTTTAATGCTCAGATTAGCCTCTAGCTAGCTTATTATCACATACATAAACAAGCTAAGGAAGTGAACACTACACAAAAGCACATAAAACCAGATGAATGCACTTACCTGTGTATTTATCAAAGGTATAGTCCTGTCTGTGTGTCTGTTGGTCCGTGTGTCTGTCAGTGACTGTGCAAAAATAATCTCCACTGCTATTTAAAACACATTGAGAGCAAAGAGAGCCTGCTGCGTTTCCTTCTTAAAACTGAGTCCACCTTTCAATGGAAACCGAGACTAAAGGAGGATTTAAGAGTCAATACGTCAGGAAATCAAGCGTTAATACTTTCTGTTTGTAAATCAGAGCGAAAAATCCTCCACTACCATCTTGTAAACATGAGCGCCATGTATCCCAGAATGCACCGCGACGCTGTCAAACCAAGCCGGCCGTTGAAGCTGTGTTTTGGGGAAATTGCCCCAGTGGCCAAACGGTGCTACTACAACTCCAGTGACGTAATTTTGCCCCAAAAATACCTTTTCTCCATTGACTTAGATTGGCAGAGGGAGGAGAAAAATACTCAGAACTTGTACTTAAGTGTAGGAATACTCTATTACAAGTTAGAATCCTGCATTCAAAATGTTACTCAAGTAAAAGTACAAAAGTATTGTCAGCTATATACTTTCTTTTTTGTTCTATGTCTATTATGGTCTTTTTATGTTTATCTTGAATGACTTTTGCTGGTAACTGTATTCTGTGTGATATCAGTTTTCTGTGACTATTTTAAGAGATGTCAATTGTCTACTGTGAAGCACTTTGGACTGCAATGATTGTATGAAAGGTGCGATACAAATAAATATTAAAGTACCAAAAAGTACTCATAATACAAATTTGCCCATTTCAGAATAATATATATGACACGTTTTGGATTATAGTTATAGATGCATTATTGTGTTTTTAAAAGCCTGTAAAGGTTTACTTGACTTTGTATACTGCAGAGTAGCTTGTGAATTTACTCCGGCAGTGGCTCAGTCAGTATGGGGCTTGGACTGTGAGCTGTGGGGTCGCCGGTTAAAGTCCCCGACCAGACCTAAATGTGGAGTGTGAACTGGTACTTGGAGAGGTCCCAGTTCACCTCCTGCCATGCTGTGGTGCTCATGAGCAACCCCCCACAAATTCTAAGGTAGTTTGTTGTTCTAAAATCCAAGGGGTACATTTTCCACAAATCGACCCTTATTTTGAAAGGTATGACCGGAAGCCGTCTCCTCTAATCTGGTCAATTTGACGCAGACGCAGGTGTGTCGCGGTTAAAAATGATACCTGTATGAAACTATTTATCATTCAAGTGATGACAGCAATGGCTGAACCGGCAGAAATCCCCGTTCTCAGCCGACCCGTGGAACCGGTACGTCTTTATTCATATAATGTTGTCTTCAATGACTTAAAAAACCGAAAGATTACGGTAGCGAAGTAGCTAGTTAGCTACAGTAGTTCATGGCTAATTGAAAAGCCGTTTGGCTAATTTCAAACATTTTGGAAATTGGAAACTTTTTTTAAATTATTTTTTCAAATTTGAAGGCCACATTTTACATTATCATATGTTATGACCGGTTTTGCTCATTGTAAATTAACCAAATACTGGAGAGCATATTTAGTTGTGAGAAATGCAAGGGTGGTGCAGTGACGCGTCCTAAAACCCTGAAGTAAACTGCGCATGGGTTCCCTCCGGTTCCCTCGACAAAACGCAATGCAATTTCTCCATAGGATTTTGGAAAATAGCTGGAAATAAGGTCTGTGGTTGACACACATTTAAGAGATGGATCACGTTTTGTTCAGTCGGATAATCTCCACATGTCTACCCTACTTTTATAATTTTCTAATGTTAAATCTAATCTCCAGAAGCTAAATGCTAACGTTATGCTGATCGAACTACAGCAGGGTCGCACGACTTCAACGTCACGCCAATTTAAGATCCATATGCAAACATACAGATTAAAAATGGTACAAATTGAAGCGTTTGTTTTAACAGTTTGCAGGAGGCAGGTACTTGCTTTAAAGCAGAACACGGGAAAAAACGAATTTAGCGGGAGTGTTTACGTGTTCGGCGTAATGACGTATAACGGCCTCGACAACTTCTGTAGTCCTATTCAGTAGGGATGGGAATATATTCGACCCCCACAAAAACGGTTAACCAAAATGTACATATCCTGTAAAAAATGTTTTTATTTGATAAATAAATGCATGTTCAAATAAGTATATAAACCAAGTCGAATGTGTCAAATGTATTGAACTGGTGATCACAGTTTGAACAGTTGACAGCTATAGGCCTACAGCAGGGGTGCCCAACCTTTTTTGAACCGAGAGCTACTTTTAAAGTTGCCAGTCTGCCGAGATCTACCAGTCCAAATAGAGAGGCGTAGCCATTACTGACAGCCTACTACCAGGTAAATACACACTTCTACTTGTATAAAACTGACCTTTGTACGATTAATACTCCATAAAATACTGCAGATCCTTTATTGTACCTCTTTCTAATCTACACACATACAAGTATTTAACTGAAGTTACACAACAGTGTTGTTGATACAGAGTTGGAGTGTATTCACACGTCACAATACAGTGGGTAATGTTTTCAAGAAACATTGAACAGTGCTGCCACATGTGACACAGGGACAAAGAAAAGACTCTGAACCCTTTCTTTGCCATCATATAAAAATAGTGTTGCTACAAAAGTATAAATTAGGCTTACTAATAAGACAACTGAGATCTGAAGCTACTCAGGAATCTGCTGCCAAAGTGCAATAAAAAAGGCAAAATTAATAAAATCAAACCCTTTTTTTGTTGCATTTTAGTCGAGTATAAAAAGAAATGCCTTTTAAAATAGGATGCAAGGAACACTAGTTTCTTAACCTGAATTGATAATAGACTATAATCAATTTAAGTTTGTATTCTTATACCATTTTGTACAATAATTATAATGAATAAATTCAAACAAACTAAAACTTATAGCTGATTAATAACGGTATCTAACTTGAGTTTTTATTATATCAAAAACCTGTTTAAATGCTACTGTTATTTTTCACTGTCCCCAAAAAGCACGTCGCAGCCTCCAGGAATGCTTCTTTCACAACTTCGCCGTCTTTGAAATACTTCATGTGTTTCGCAAGAACGTGACTAACACGATAAGATGCTCTGGTAGCAGCCTTGCTCTTGTTGTTGGGCCTGGTGAAAATGGACTGCTGTGCATTTAGCTGTCCTCTCAGGCCCCTCCCCTTTAGCTGTCCTCTCAGGCCCCTCCCCTTTTGGAGCGTAGGGCAGAATTAGGATGGAATTCCGTCTCGTATCGTTTGTGCACTGTTTTGAAATGCCGCTCCTAAATGACCCTTCTTCGATAAAGCCACGCTCGCATTGCAGATGAGACAGATGGACTTTGAATTAGAATGGATACAAAAATAATCATCCTCCCACTCGGAGTGAAAATTATATATTTTGGGCTCTTTTGCTTCTGCCATAATTGCGGTCTTGTGTGTGTGCGGACTGTCACTCCTGTTGACACGGACAATGTCAGCGAAATGGTGCCCACTGCCCACCAGCCACGCCCCCACACATGGGGTCACGCCGGCCAATCACAAAGCTTTGGTGCGTTCAAGTGCATTATTCTGGCACGGGAAGATTATGTTATAGGACATTAACGATAAAACAGAATATTGTTGTTCTATTTTTAGACACATCTCGCGATCGACTGGGAATCTCCCCGCGATCGACTGGTTGGGCACCCCTGGCCTACAGCTTTCATGCTTAAAACATAACTTGGTTTTTAACTTAAAGAGGGATCAAACACGAACAACATAACCGGTCAGGGTAACGTAACCCTATTACAACAGAGATCAACAACCTGTAACGGGGCCTATGCACAGAATGCAGCTACTCAATACTCATTCTTCTTTAAGAATATGAGCATGTCTACTCAGGGGAGAGGCGGGTGCGGAGACGATTCACAATCAGGCCAGCTGTAGAAAATACCCTCTCAGCTGGAATTTGGGCATAAGATGAGGTTTGAGTCTGCGTGATCTGCGTGTAGGGAGGGGCAGCAGCCATATCATTGGCTAGAACTAGCTAGATCTGATGGATTTGGACATAAACGCGAGTGAAGTCTAACCGGACGCGAGAGAGAGATCAGCTGCAGCTCTGCCCGCTGTGAAGGACCGGTGAGCGGAGCAAAACACACCTTTAGACCTAACACACTTGGCTATGGCACTGTCGTGTACATTCAATTATTCCATTTGATATGTAATTGTTACGTACTCCCCCCCCCCTTTTGTTGTCCTCTTTGCTCTCTCTGCTGTGCAGGTACAGCTGGCTCCGCCTTCCCCAGGTGTTCCCAGTTGCCAATCAGCCGAACATAAAAGAGGAGACTGAAGGGGAAGGAGGGGGCCGATCACTACTCCGGATGTCTCTGCTGTGGCAGAGCTCTTTTGCCTTTTTGTTGTGTTTTCTGGAGGACGTGTTAGCGTTAGGTTTTCGCGGCTTTATTTCTCCCGTTAGGTTATGTGTGATTTTGGGTAGCGGAGGAAGGCTCTGGATCCTACGGCCCGTGGTGTGGTTGGCCCAAGTCCCCTCCGTCTTTTTGTTTGTTTACCTGTCCTCCAGTGTATGTTTTTATGATTATGGCAATACATGTATGATCACCGTTTAGTGCCTATGTGTTGTGTACTTTTGTTTTATGTTGCGGACTGCCTCACGAGCCACTACTATTGAGTAGGGAGGCGGGTCGTAACAGTAATCAACTTAGGCACCCCTCCCAAAAAAGAAAAAATATTCATAACTCATATTCGAATACCTGAATAATTTTGAATATTCGATTAATCGATCTCATCCCTACTATTCAGCCACTTGGTAACAACCATCGTTTCTCAGACACGTCAACTCTTCAGAAATCACCAGTGGGGTCACTGCTGATGGATTTAATGTCGTAGAACAAAACGTGATCCGTCTCTTCAATGTGTCTCAACCTCAGACCTTATTTCCAGATATTTTCCAAAACCCTCTGGAGAAACTGAATTGCTTTTTTGTCGAAAGAACCGGAAGTGGTAAAATGCTAACTAACTTCCGGGTTTTAGGACGCGTCACTGCACCACTCTATTCTGCCGGCTGGTCATTAAACGGGCAGTTCGGCTATTTAAAAAAAAATATACTTTACCTAGCTACAGGTGACGTCACTAGCTCACTCTTTAAAACCTTTCTTTTTGCAGGAGGGCGTCATGGCGGCCATTGAAGAGGAAGCGTCTCTCGTAGAAGCTTTTGAAAACAATTTCGAAATTTCACAGGTTCGTTTAAAGTTTTACATTTTAATAAAATAGGTCAGAAATGGTGAGGGGAACTTTTGTAGCTTCAATGGTCAACCTACAACAGAGATAGTATTTTATTTTTTATTTTTATTTTTACTTAATTTATGGTTTGTAAGCTGAGCTGTATGGTTTTTGTATTTATGTATTTATTTATTTCTCTGTATAGCACTTTGTTCTGAAGCTTACAAATCAGAAATCCTTTATTAGTCCCAGAACAGTGGGAAAAATGCTTTACACATAAAGTTGTGTTAACCAAAATCCATTATTCTAGCCATTTTAATACCTAAAAAAACACCAATACTTGAAGGAAATAAGTACATTAAGTATTTGAGAATCTAGTGAAACAGTCCCCCACCCACTCTCCTTTCAAAATGTTGGTCATTAAATATTTCCAATTGTCGAAAACAACACTGTTAACAAATCAGTTGAAATGTTGCTGAAAATACAAGAGATTAATGAAGGACTTGCTGACACTTTGTGTGATTGTTGGGCCCAGGGTGTTAAACCGGCAGCATCTGCCGCCTCAGAGGAGACGGAGAGCAGAGAGAAACCGGATGATGATGATGAAGACGACAGACAGCAGGACGAAGAGAAGCAAAGTCCTCCAGAGGGACAGCCAACGGTCGATCCGCCTGCAGCCGAACCCTCCAGCACAGAGACAAAGGTAATGACTGGTTTAAAGAACAATTTGTTATATAACTGAACTGAAGTCAAATGTTTCTAAGTATAGAATATTGTACGATTATTTTTTTATTACGGAACTTTGGAAATGTTATTAATGTAACCCTTGTGCCTCACTAAGCATATGTTTTGCTTTTTAATTTTGCATGTATTTTGGAAGTTTTATAATGTCCCCAACTAATTAAAACTACATCATTTTTATACCAGTGCCATTACAACTTAAAATAACTTAAAACGTTCTATTATACAAGTCCTCACCTCATATGTTTTTTTATGGGCATCACCTAAATATATCTGGTATGCAGGGTTTTGTCTAAACCGGGTAACAGGGGGTAGAAAAGTTAGTGTTATATATTTGCAGTTATCATACAAAGTTGTGCAGTGCCGTCTTAAGTGTTTCGTATTGTTTGCGTCAATGAAGGAAAAACCACACACACATATCTGTATGTCGGCCTAAAGAAGTCAAGCCTCATCTCAGCTCCTCTGTTCTGGATCTTTGGGGTGCTCTGGCCGACACACCGGGTGAACCTAGTGATGGACACAAAACTAGTGTCAACACTTAAAGTATCCTTAACTCTCCACTACAGGCGCCCTCTTAGTTTCGACGTGCACCCTCATACCAAAATGCAGATTTTCTCCGTAAAATGTTAAAGTGATGCCAACAAAGACTATATTTCTGGTCGTCAAATGCGGTATAAATACTCGCAAAATATGAAAATCGTGTGAAATCGACTGTCAGACCACAGAGACGGCTTTGTTTTTACGGAGCTCTGTTATTGTTTACATCTGCAGCGCCATCTTGTTTACGGGTGTCATGTTCTCGCGAGAATTTATATATCTTATATCAGCGCCCCAGTATTGCCCTCATACTATATTCTCCTAGGAAAAGCCCTGGTTAGATATTTTCTTGCCATTTAGTATAACTAGGAAGCACCCTGAGATGAACTGATGATCGATAACTAAAGAGCTCACTGTGTGTCAGTGGGCGCTTGGCGCTGCGTGTCGGGCAGAGTGGTCGGAGGACAGGACGGTGTACCCGGCCATCGTGGTTTCTCTGGACGGAGAACGCTGCAGAGTTCGCTTCAACGACTACGGCAACTATAAGGACTTGGCACTGAGCGAGCTCAAAGCGCCCGACGATGCTCCTCAAACACCGATACAACATTGTCAGGTAACAAGTTTATCCAAATAGAATGAAAGCCATTCCTCCATGGATAATGTGTATAACTTTGTTTTCACCCTTAAAACCTCTTAAACACATGACAAATATCACCGTTACTGAACTTCTCACAACTTGTTACTGTACACTTGTAATGTCAACATGTATGTTTAATGCTATTTTATTTCTATTGAGATGTTTACATTTTGAAATGTTTAATTCTTTACATTTGTATTGGACAACGCCATGTCTTTTCATGCTGCTGCAACTCAAACTTATCTTAATTATGACGCCAGAAACCTCCATTGGAAGAAGAAGACCATTGGATCCAGTCGAAAGCTGTGGTGCGTATGAAAGCTAGCATTTTCTATTTTCCAATCAAGCCTGGGACATATTAGGGATTTTCTCTCTGTTCTATTTAAGGTTATTTTACATAGTTTAATATTTTCTAACGGCAACATTTCCTCGGCAGCAAAGACACATTTGAGCCTTAATTGAAAACAATATAGTCGGCTCATGGTGGCATTAAGAGTTTATTTGATTGGTACTTGACCTTTTAACAAACCCATTTAATAACTGAATATTTTACAATCTTTTATTAATTCATATTACATGTTAAGATACCTTTTTATAGGTTGTATGGCAGTATAGATTTTAAGACACGTCTCCACTCTACTTTCACAATTTGGGATTAATAATATCTATCTATCTAAACACATTTGAGCCGTAATATAAAAAATAGTTTAATCTGTATCCACCGTGTTGCCGTCTCTTTACAGGACTGGAAACCTGGCTCTCGATGTCGGGCCGTTTACTCGGAGGACGGTATGTTCTACCCGGCTCTGGTCCTTTGGGTCAAAGGTGAGCGCTGCTGCGTTCGCTTCAACGGCTATGAGAACGAGGAGGAACAGGAAGTGAGCGCCTTGCTGAGCCTCGGCGCGCTGCACGGCAACAGCATTGGCGCCGCAGCCAAGGTGAACATTGTGTGTCAACAAACATATTTTATTTTTTGTAATATATTTTTTATTGACATTTGGCAGCAAACAATTACAGTTTTTCTTTTACAGATTTAAGGTGTTTTGTTTGGTCCTGCAGGGCAGCAACTGGAAGCCGAGTGCAACCACCAGCGGCAGCAAAACCAACGTGGACTGGAAGAGGAGGAGGAGAGAGGAGAACCAGGGGGGGAGAGCAGGGAGAGAGGAGAACCAGGGGGAGAGAGCAGGGAGAGAGGAGAACCAGGGGGAGAGAGCAGGGAGAGAGAGCAACCAGGGGGAGAGAGCAGGGAGAGAGGAGAGAGCAGGGAGCAGAGAGGAGAGAGCAGGGAGAGAGAGGAACCAGGGGGAGAGAGCAGGGAGAGAGGAGAACCAGGGGGAGAGAGCAGGGAGAGAGGAGAACCAGGGGGAGAGAGCAGGGAGAGAGGAGAACCAGGGGGAGAGAGCAGGGAGAGAGGAGAACCAGGGGGAGATAGCAGGGAGAGAGGAGAACCAGGGGGAGAGAGCAGGGAGAGAGGAGAACCAGGGAGAGAGAGCAGGGAGAGAGGGGAACCAGGGGGAGAGAGCAGGGAGAGAGGAGAACCAGGGAGAGAGAGCAGGGAGAGAGGGGAACCAGGGGGAGAGAGCAGGGAGAGAGAGGAGGTCAGGGGGGAGAGAGCAGGAGCAGCAGCAGTACTTCTCCTGGGTGAGTAGCCATCAGAGGGGGGGGGGGGGGGGGGGAACTAAACCAAGAACATGAGCTGGTTCTGAGTGTATGGGCCTTTTTAATGTTCTAGTCCCACCTGCTGGTCAACTGTTGGTGTTGCATTCATTAAAAAAGAGTTGCAGCCACGTCAGCCAGAGACATATGCTGGACAACACAATGTACCCTTTACAAAACATGTACCCTTATACTGGTTTAAAAAAAATGTTATAACGCATGGTGGAAAGAAGCACGGAGAAGAACATCTTATTTTACCTGCTCCTTCTTAAAACTAAAAATGAAACCACAATATTCTTTCAGTCACAGTTGCTTATAAAACCAGAACACAATCAAAAGTCAAATTCGTGCTTTCTTTATACATTTTCTTAAACATAAAGCATTCCTGACAGCCCTTTAAATCATTCGCAAAGAATTCCACTTCTTTACGCCAAGACACACATCTGCTTTAAAGTAGCACGTGCAATGTTCCAGACTCACATTGGTTTCACACAGCATCTCTGTGTAGTCTGTGAATTCCCTCTCTGTCCTCCTTGTTGGAGCTCCTGCCCCCCCCCCCCCCCTGTGAGCCCACTGTGCTCTGATTGGTCAGCTCGCCCACTCTGTTCTGATGAGTCCACCACCGTTACAGCAGAACATCAGTGATTATGTGTTACCATGGCGTTTGTTAGCAACCAGGAAACGACACCAGTAAGGACAAAGAGATGAGAATGCTGCGTGGGGTCTCGGGGCCGTGTTGGCGGGACGTTGCGCGGCTGTGAGGAGGGGACAGTGTGAGGAGGGGACAGTGTGAGGAGGGGACAGTGTGAGCTCTACTACTGGTGTCGTTTCCTGGTTGCTGCGTGGGGTCTGCGAGACACCGCAGAACTCAGCCTGAGCACACACACACACACACACACACACACACACACACTCTCGTAGCCTGGCTGTTCGCCATATACTCACAGCCTGAGAAAAGATAAGGCTGAGTGAGTGAGTGTGTGAGGAGCTCCACGGATTGGTCCATTTGCACCTCGGTATCGTCACGTCACCATACTCAGGAAGTAAACAATGGAAAAATAGAAATGTCCAACGAGGCGTTCTGGGGCAGCAGACAGGTCTTCTCTGTTAGAGCTTTACTCGCTACAGGGTGCACTTTGAGGGTTTGTGACTGCAGACCGTTTACATGCAGAAACACCTTCATAACACAAGGGGACGGGTGATAACCGGAAAAGCAGGACATGGCACCTTTAAGAACATGTATAATTAAATGCAGCAAATACGATTCCACCTTTCAGACCTGCAGGTGTTTTGTTGCCACAGCTGGTTGTATTAATGTTGTTGTTGTTGTGTGTCTGCAGCTGAAAGCCAGTAATACTCATCAGAGTAAAGTGGAGAAGGAATCCGAAGAGAAGCAGAACGACGAAACTCAGACACCGCCCAACATGTTCTCTTTCTTCCCTCCCTTTGCTCCTCCACCTCCTGGCTCCGGGGTACAACTAACATCTTATTTATTAATAACTAATATTCCTCGGTGTCTGACACAGATGGCAAAAGTACACACATCCTTTACTCAAGTAGAAGTACAGATACTTGTGTTTTTAAAAATACTCGAGTAAAGAAGTTTAGTCGGTACTTCTACCAAAGTAAAGAGGCTTTGAAGTGTACTTCAGTAGAAAGTACCCATAGCGAGCAGCTGCTTTAAAGAGTACCTGACCTCCCTTTATATTAATAGAACAATAATGTCATTGTTAGCTAATGAATGTTTCCATGGTGACCAACGGCAACATGACAACGTTTCCATTGGTCCCTCTTCTTTAGAGAAGACCAGGAAGTGATGGATACACGGATCGTGTTCCAACCAATAGGCACGCAGTGACTCTAAAGAATAATGATCACGCACCAACACACATTCAGACTAAAGGAACCAGCTGTTTGGGAAATGAGAGAAGTAGAAAGTACAGGTATTTGAGTTCAACATGTAAGAAGTAGAAAGTACAGGTATTTGAGTTCAACATGTAAGAAGTAGAAAGTACAGGTATTTGTGTTCAACATGTAAGAAGTAGAAAGTACAGGTATTTGAGTTCAACATGTAAGAAGTAGAAAGTACAGGTATTTGAGTTCAACATGTAAGAAGTAGAAAGTACAGGTATTTGTGTTCAACATGTAAGAAGTAGAAAGTACAGGTATTTGAGTTCAACATGAGAGAAGTAGAAAGTTCAGGTATTTGAGTTCAACATGTAAGAAGTAGAAAGTACAGGTATTTGAGTTCAACATGTAAGAAGTAGAAAGTACAGGTATTTGAGTTCAACATGTAAGAAGTAGAAAGTACAGGTATTTGGGTTCAACATTTAAGAAGTAGAAAGTACAGGTATTTGGGTTCAACATGTGAGAAGTAGAAAGTACAGGTATTTGAGTTCAACATGTGAGAAGTAGAAAGTACAGGTATTTGAGTTCAACATGAGAGAAGTAGAAAGTTCAGGTATTTGAGTTCAACATGTAAGAAGTAGAAAGTACAGGTATTTGGGTTCAACATTTAAGAAGTAGAAAGTACAGGTATTTGTGTTCAACATGTAAGAAGTAGAAAGTACAGGTATTTGAGTTCAACATGAGAGAAGTAGAAAGTTCAGGTATTTGAGTTCAACATGTAAGAAGTAGAAAGTACAGGTATTTGGGTTCAACATTTAAGAAGTAGAAAGTACAGGTATTTGTGTTCAAAATGTGAGAAGTAGAAAGTACAGGTATTTGAGTTCAACATGTAAGAAGTAGAAAGTACAGGTATTTGAGTTCAACATGTAAGAAGTAGAAAGTACAGGTATTTGTGTTCAACATGTAAGAAGTAGAAAGTACAGGTATTTGAGTTCAACATGAGAGAAGTAGAAAGTTCAGGTATTTGAGTTCAACATGTAAGAAGTAGAAAGTACAGGTATTTGGGTTCAACATTTAAGAAGTAGAAAGTACAGGTATTTGGGTTCAACATGTGAGAAGTAGAAAGTACAGGTATTTGAGTTCAACATGTGAGAAGTAGAAAGTACAGGTATTTGTGTTCAAAATGTGAGAAGTAGAAAGTACAGGTATTTGAGTTCAACATGTAAGAAGTAGAAAGTACAGGTATTTGAGTTCAACATGTGAGAAGTAGAAAGTACAGGTATTAGTGTTCAACATGTAAGAAGTAGAAAGTACAGGTTTTTGTGTTCAACATGTGAGAAGTAGAAAGTACAGGTATTTGAGTTCAACATGTGAGAAGTAGAAAGTACAGGTATTTGTGTTCAACATGTAAGAAGTAGAAAGTACAGGTTTTTGTGTTCAACATGTGAGAAGTAGAAAGTACAGGTATTTGTGTTCAACATGTGAGAAGTAGAAAGTACAGGTATTTGTGTTCAACCTGTGAGAAGTAGAAAGTACAGGTATTTGTGTTCAACATGTGAGAAGTAGAAAGTACAGGTATTAGTGTTCAACATGTAAGAAGTAGAAAGTACAGGTATTTGGGTTCAACATGTAAGAAGTAGAAAGGACAGGTATTTGTGTTCAACATGTAAGAAGTAGAAAGTACAGGTATTTGTGTTCAACATGTAAGAAGTAGAAAGTACAGGTATTTGAGTTCAACATGTAAGAAGTAGAAAGTACAGGTACTTGTGTTCAAAATGTAAGAAGTAGAAAGTACAGGTATTTGAGTTCAACATGTAAGAAGTAGAAAGTACAGGTATTTGGGTTCAACATGTAAGAAGTAGAAAGTACAGGTATTTGAGTTCAACATGTAATAAGTAGAAAGTACAGGTATTTGTGTTCAACATGTAAGAAGTAGAAAGTACAGGTATTTGAGTTCAACATGTAAGAAGTAGAAAGTACAGGTATTTGAGTTCAACATGTAAGAAGTAGAAAGTACAGGTACTTGTGTTCAAAATGTAAGAAGTAGAAAGTACAGGTATTTGGGTTCAACATGTAAGTAGAAAGTACAGGTATTTGTGTTCAACATGTAAGAAGTAGAAAGTACAGGTATTTGTGTTCAACATGTAAGAAGTAGAAAGTACAGGTATTTGGGTTCAACATGTAAGAAGTAGAAAGTACAGGTATTTGAGTTCAACATGTAAGAAGTAGAAAGTACAGGTACTTGTGTTCAAAATGTAAGAAGTAGAAAGTACAGGTATTTGGGTTCAACATGTAAGAAGTAGAAAGTACAGGTATTTGAGTTCAACATGTAAGAAGTAGAAAGTACAGGTATTTGGGTTCAACATGTAAGAAGTAGAAAGTACAGGTATTTGAGTTCAACATGTAAGAAGTAGAAAGTACAGGTATTTGAGTTCAACATGTAAGAAGTAGAAAGTACAGGTATTTGTGTTCAACATTTAAGAAGTAGAAGTAGAAAGTACAGGTATTTGGGTTCAACATGTAAGAAGTAGAAAGTACAGGTATTTGAGTTCAACATGTAGAAAGTACAGGTATTTGAGTTCAACATGTAGAAAGTACAGGTATTTGAGTTCAACATGTAAGAAGTACAGGTATTTGAGTTCAACATGTAAGAAGTAGAAAGTACAGGTATTTGAGTTCAACATGTAAGAAGTAGAAAGTACAGGTACTTGTGTTCAACATGTAAGAAGTAGAAAGTACAGGTATTTGGGTTCAACATGTAAGAAGTAGAAAGTACAGGTATTTGTGTTCAATATGTAAGAAGTAGAAAGTACAGGTACTTGTGTTCAAAATGTAAGAAGTAGAAAGTACAGGTATTTGGGTTCAACATGTAAGAAGTAGAAAGTACAGGTATTTGAGTTCAACATGTAAGAAGTAGAAAGTACAGGTATTTGAGTTCAACATGTAAGAAGTAGAAAGTACAGGTATTTGAGTTCAACATGTAAGAAGTAGAAAGTACAGGTATTTGGGTTCAACATGTAAGAAGTAGAAAGTACAGGTATTTGTGTTCAACATGTAAGAAGTAGAAAGTACAGGTATTTGTGTTCAACATGTAAGAAGTAGAAAGTACAGGTATTTGTGTTCAACATGTAAGAAGTAGAAAGTACAGGTATTTGAGTTCAACATGTGAGAAGTAGAAAGGACAGGTACTTGTGTTCAAAATGTAAGAAGTAGAAAGTACAGGTATTTGGGTTCAACATGTAAGAAGTAGAAAGTACAGGTATTTGTGTTCAACATGTAAGAAGTAGAAAGTACAGGTATTTGGGTTCAACATGTAAGAAGTAGAAAGTACAGGTATTTGTGTTCAACATGTAAGAAGTAGAAAGTACAGGTATTTGGGTTCAACATGTGAGAAGTAGAAAGTACAGGTATTTGAGTTCAACATGTAAGAAGTAGAAAGTACAGGTATTTGAGTTCAACATGTGAGAAGCAGAAAGTACAGGTATTTGTGTTCAACATGTGAGAAGTAGAAAGTACAGGTATTTGTGTTCAACATGTGAGAAGTAGAAAGTACAGGTATTTGTGTTCAACATGTGAGAAGTAGAAAGTACAGGTATTTGAGTTCAACATGTAAGAAGTAGAAAGTACAGGTATTTGTGTTCAACATGTAAGAAGTAGAAGTAGAAAGTACAGGTATTTGGGTTCAACATGTAAGAAGTAGAAAGTACAGGTATTTGAGTTCAACATGTAAGAAGTAGAAAGTACAGGTATTTGAGTTCAACATGTAAGAAGTAGAAAGTACAGGTATTTGGGTTCAACATGTAAGAAGTAGAAAGTACAGGTATTTGTGTTCAACATGTAAGAAGTAGAAAGTACAGGTATTTGTGTTCAACATGTAAGAAGTAGAAAGTACAGGTATTTGTGTTCAACATGTAAGAAGTAGAAAGTACAGGTATTTGAGTTCAACATGTGAGAAGTAGAAAGGACAGGTACTTGTGTTCAAAATGTAAGAAGTAGAAAGTACAGGTATTTGGGTTCAACATGTAAGAAGTAGAAAGTACAGGTATTTGTGTTCAACATGTAAGAAGTAGAAAGTACAGGTATTTGGGTTCAACATGTAAGAAGTAGAAAGTACAGGTACTTGTGTTCAACATGTAGAAAGTACAGGTATTTGTGTTCAACATGTAAGAAGTAGAAAGTACAGGTACTTGTGTTCAAAATGTAAGAAGTAGAAAGTACAGGTATTTGAGTTCAACATGTAAGAAGTAGAAAGTACAGGTACTTGTGTTCAACATGTAAGAAGTAGAAAGTACAGGTATTTGTGTTCAACATGGAAGAAGTAGAAAGTACAGGTATTTGTGTTCAACATGTAAGAAGTAGAAAGTACAGGTACTTGTGTTCAAAATGTAAGAAGTAGAAAGTACAGGTACTTGTGTTCAAAATGTGAGAAGTAGAAAGTACAGGTATTTGAGTTCAACATGTAAGAAGTAGAAAGTGGTCAGAAAAACAAGTGGTGGAGTAAAGTACTGATACCAGAAAGATGTACAGTAACGAAGTATTTGTACTCCACTACTTCCCACCTCTCTGTCTGACTCTTCTCTCCGTCTCCAGGACTCGGTGTCCTTCATCCCTTCTCCTCCCCCTCTCTGGGCCTTTGGCAGCTCTGCGGGCGCTGACGCCTCCTCCAACATGTTGATGCTGTGGTACATGTGCGGCTTCCACACCGGCAGCTACATGGTCAGTGGCGCGATTTAAGTCCTCTTCAAATGCACAAAAACAGCTGACTCCTGACATCTCTGTAAAGTTAAAAATAACTTTAGGAAGATAACATTTTAGGGATAACCATTTGGTTGGAAGATAAGGAGGAAGGACAATCAATACTGTGTATAGTCAATGTGAGGTGAAGTGTGTCGCCAAGGTAACCGGTTACAACTCCAAGTGGCGATGAGGTCTTAAAATGCGTGGAAAGGGTCTTAAAAGGTTTTACATTTGACTTCAGGATTCCTGCACACACCCTGTCGATAAACATTCATCTGTTTGTCATCTTGCAATTTACTTATTTATCTAAATAGTTATCACCGTGATAAACCGTATTTAATTTCGTCTTAATGTGTAATATTTAATTAATACATTTTACGTTCTGTTCTTGTATATATCATATTCTATTTACGTGTATATCGACTTCTTGCAGTATTTTTGTATTTGTATTTTATTATAACTCGTTGCAGGAGCTCAGGTCAGGATATTTTCACTGCCATTTCTACACCGTAGCTTATGAGCATATGAAATGAAAGCCTTTGAATCTTGAAAAAGTTTTAAGATATGAAGTATGATGTTTCACTGGATTTGATTTACATTTTGACAGAGCTTCCAAGAACTCCTAAATTTATTATTTGGCACCATGTAGTCGTGTAAATAGTTGTTGGATGCGTTACCCGAAGGAATCTGAACTGATGTGTCTTTGTGTGTTCAGGCTCAGCAGGCGTTCAACTCCAACTCCACGGACTGAGGTAAGAACACACAGGTCGACTCTTTGCTCACCCGAGTGGACACGGTTCATTCATAGAAAGGTCAATGGGGTTCATATCAAATATAACTCATAGGAGCATTCAGAAGTGTTATCAAACACAGCGGCAACCATTATCAACGTATAGGTTCAACAGAAAGATATTCACCAAATATTTTGATAATTGAAAAATCATTAGTAAGTCATTTTTAATAGAAAAATATTACAGAATGTGTTTCAGCCAGTTTAGATTCCCTTGTTTTTTCTGTCTCAGTCTTGTTTTAGATTGTCCTCAATCTGACAACATGTAGCCCTCCCTCATCAACCTTGAAGTGTAGCCTCAGTGGCAGCCCAGCCCAGAGGCCTGTCCTACGAAGCCGGTTCAACCTAACCTGGATATGTTTGAGTTAGCCGGTTGGCCTAATCCAAAACATGCGCGCCAAACGGTACTACGACGCGGGTTATCAAGTGGATCGCTCAAGCCAGCCGTGTCCTATCTAGTTAGGTGCGCGTTCACATGAAAGGGGTGGTATTAGGAGCATTCGACCAATCACAGACATGGAGAAGCGCACTGACAGCGCAGCGTCATACTTCCTGAATGAAAAGCCAACTATAATATTAGACATGAAGAAGTTAAACTTTAAACATCCATGACTTAAACACTTGATAACCGTAACCCTAACCCAGATACGGCTCAGCTGACTCAGATAAGGAGAGATATGATACATTATGAAGTGATATGCCGCGGACTGTACTTAATGTACTCTGATCCGGTTACTGATGTTGTGGCAGATATTTAAGTAAGCTTTCTTAACGCTAATGTTATAATAGTCAGATTGCTCTGAAGATGGAGGTGATATTCTATTCATGTTCACGTTCACACAGTCGGTGATTTTTGCCGGCTGTCTTTCCTGCAACGGCAGCTTTTCTGTATTTCCTTTCTCCTGTAATATGACTTGATCGCTTTAAACTCCGCTCACTGAGCTCTGATTGGTCAGCAGGCAGTGCTTTCACTGAGTTGAGCTCAAGTTACCATGGAGATCTAGCCCGCTAAGAAGAGAACCAGCTTCGTAGGACCGGAAACCCAGTTTTCTCTGAAGTTAGCCGCTAAGCGAAAATCCTGCTTCGTAGTACAGGCCTCAGGTCGATGAGGGAGGGATACATGTTGTCAGATTGAGGAAAACATTCACTCGGAGAGTCTTCTTGACTAATAGAATTAATTCTGGGGGTTGGAGCTTAGACTTTCACACTTTCAATTTTAAGGACCACCCTACGTGAGGCTAAACTTCCAGGTTGATGAGGGAGGGGTAAATGTTGTTGGAATTAAAATAAAATTCATTAGCAGAGTTTTCTTGACTAATAGAATGAATTCCGGTGGTTGGAGCTTAAAATAAATCAATTCATGGCACGAAGGACCACCCTAATTTACATATGATAAATACTTTAAACTGCATTTTTAAAGTGGAGAGCTGTGCTGATTTAAAAGAGGTAGTGTGGAGAAGAAATCCTTATTTAATTTAAATTAGCATTGTGTCTGATAACCAGTTAAACAAATGGACATTACCTACTCACAACTATAACAGAAATAAAGCAAATTCTTTAACAAAGTAAATGTAACTTTGATTAAATTACAGAATCTGAAAACTTGGAATCCAGTCGTTCATCTTTCACATTCATTTTATTTCTGTGCTTCAGAAACGGAGAGCATTTTGGAACGAGTTGCAGCCGGGACAATGCGGTTTATTTTCTCCCTTGAAGGTGCACTTGTACATTTATTCTGTATATTGTAAAGATACTTTTATTTGTTCTTGGTTATATTTTTCCATGCTGGAGTGTTTTGAAAGTACAGCATGCAGTTTGTTTGGAGAGTTTAAGAGACGTTTGGATGTTTCTGTTTGATTATGTTGAGAATGGATCTCTTACGACCTGTTGAAGAATGAAATGCACATATTCAGAGGAAGACCTATTTTGTTATTAAAAAGGAGAACAACTGTATATCCCTCTTTGTGTTGCAGTCTATAAATATCAGAAAATAATATCCTCTCCTCCCGCTGTGCACATTTCAGACTCGTTATTTAACTTTATTCTGACCCTCTCTCGTCTGAGTCAGAAGTCAAACGCTGAGGAAGACGTTGACGTACACGGTGACACTTGGAGACCCTGAAACGTCATCCCACTTCCTCTTCCCTCTGAGGCAGCTGGTTTAAAGGAACATTACATACCTGGGTGTGGAAACAAAAAAGAGAACTCAGAAAAATACTTTGCCAAGAACATAAATATTAAATAAGAAACATATTTAAATAAACATTACAAAATAAGATTTACACATATGTGGGGGAAACTTCTGAAGCAATTGGAAACAGGACTGAGAGGCACGAGGAGAGCTGGAGCGCTGATGGCAAACACTGACGGTTTATTTGGAGTTACGGCCGGAGAATTGACGAGACATGTGGTGCGTCACGAGCTGACACAGCGGCTGCCAAACCAATTCTGAATACCTCTTTCTGCAGCTCGAGGTTTTAACTAGTTCAGAGTGTAATAATCAACATTCTTCATCCGTGAGACGACACACATATGGACCGTGAATCTAACTAGAGCTCTCGTCCGTAGGAAAGAATGTGCGCCAGGGAGCCTTCGTCCCTGAACAGTAAACTACTTCATGGCGGCTTGTGCTCTGTCACAGACTGGCAGGGCCGTTTCTAGCTTTTTGGGGGCCCTAGTTTTTACAGTTTTTGAACTTCAATGAATGTCGCCTTTTAAGCTGATCCGTGGAGATGCATCAATCTGTTACACTTTAAGAGGAAAACAGGCTAATTTCACTAAAACCAAGCAATTGAAACTTACAAAAAATGATATTAAAAAAAGGTAAACAATAAGGCTCGTCAATACATGCAAGAGATGCAGCATTTTCCCAACAATATATAATTGACATTTTTCATCTTGCTCAGACGTCACTGATTGGGTGACAGCCCAACGATGTTTTGGACGTTATTACCCACAAATACAAGCCACAGCTTTGCTATCATTGCAGTTTGTTGTGTTTATATCCTACATTTGATTTGTCAGCATATAATGCTTCACCGAACACAGGAGGGGGCTTGGCTGTCTATAAATAGATGGGTAATTTTAATTCTCCTCAAATATATTGAGGCTGAACCTGAACTTTCAGCTTGGGGGCCCCCTAGTGCAGGGTTCGTACGGTCATTGAAAACCTGGAAAAGTCATGGAATTTCAAAATGCAAATTCCAGGCCCTGGAAAAGTTTTGGAAAACAATATTTTTCCCAAAGTTTTGGAAAAGTCATGGAAATGTAACTAAAGTTGCGTCAAATATAATTTACATTTTATCTAATCGCCGAAATAATCTGCGGTCGCGAGCTGTTATGTGCAATCATGACGCGCATGGTGTTATTTTTTAATATATGAAGTGCGAGCTGTGTGCTCGAGTCTTCCTGCCTGTCGGCTGAACTCTGCTGCTCCGGGATGACGGTCAGCTACATTAGTTCGTTAACTGTGCGGAGTCACTGTGGCACAGACTGAGCCGCTGGTGAACAGCTGTTAGAACGGGCCGTTCAGGTGTTCAGAGCAGAGCGGCAGAGCGTGATGTGAACTGAAAAGTTTTTCTGTCGCAATATCATTTAAGGAATCGTTGAGCTAGCTAGCTAGCATACATTGTCACTATCTGCTAACGTTAGCTTCAGCCTTCGTTTTCTAATAGTTTTTTTCATAGGCTATAAACGGAGGTGGTATAAGTATAGATATTGTGCTAGAGTAAAAGTAGAAGTACTCAGATCTTGTACTTTAGTAGAAGTACTCGGATGTTGTTCTTAAAAGTAGAAGTACTCAGATCTTGTACTTGAGTAAAAGTACAAGTACTCAGGTCTTGTACTTGAGTTAAAGTAGAAGTACTCAGAAAAGTAAAAGTACTCAGATCTTGTACTCGAGTAGAAGTACTCAGATCTTGTACTTTAGTAGAAATACTCAGATATTGTACTTTAGTAGAAGTACTCGGATGTTGTTCTTAAAGGTAGAAGTACTCAGATCTTGTACTTGAGTAAAAGTAGAACTACTCGGATCTTGTACTTTAGTAGAAATACTCAGATATTGTACTTTAGTAGAAGTACTCAGATATTGTACTTTAGTAGAAGTACTCAGATCTTGTACTTTAGTAGAAGTGGAAGTACTCAGATCTTGTACTTAATAAAAGTAAAGTACTCAGATGTTGTACTTGAGTAAATGTAGAAGTACTCAGATCTCGTACTTGAGTAAAAGTAGAAGTACCAGAGTGTAGGAATACTCTGTTACAGTTAAAGTCCTGCATTCAAAATGTTACTCAAGTAAAAGTACAAAAGTATTATCATCAAAATATAGTGAAAGTAGCGACAGTAAAAGTAGTCGTTGTGCAGATTGGTCCATTTCAGAATAATATATATGATGTGTTTTATAATGATTGATCATGAAAGTGTTCTCAAAGCTGGTGAAGGAGCAGCTAGTCTGAATGGCTTTGTAGACTGCAGGGTAGCTGGTGAAGGAGCAGCTAGTCTGAAGTACTTTGCAGACTGCAGGGTAGCTGGTGGATTTACTCCAGGTGGAACTAAAGTCTGATTCAACACTTGATTATATTTCACATCATTCATCCACATCTGTGAAGTAACTGAAGGTGTTAAATACATGCAGTGGAGGAAAAGTACACCATGTACCTCTGAACTGTAGTGGAGGAAAAGTACACCATGTACCTCTGAACTGTAGTGGAGCAGAAGTACACCATGTACCTCTGAACTGTAGAGGAGTAGAAGTACACCATGTACCTCTGAACTGTAGTGGAGCAGAAGTACACCATGTACCTCTGAACTGTAGAGGAGTAGAAGTACACCATGTACCTCTGAACTGTAGAGGAGTAGAAGTACACTATGTACCTCTGAACTGTAGTGAGTAGAAGTACACCATGTACCTCTGAACTGTAGTGGAGCAGAAGTACACCATGTACCTCTGAACTGTAGAGGAGTAGAAGTACACCATGTACCTCTGAACTGTAGAGGAGTAGAAGTACACTATGTACCTCTGAACTGTAGTGAGTAGAAGTACACCATGTACCTCTGAACTGTAGTGGAGCAGAAGTACACCATGTACCTCTGAACTGTAGAGGAGTAGAAGTACACCATGTACCTCTGAACTGTAGAGGAGTAGAAGTACACCATGTACCTCTGAACTGTAGTGGAGTAGAAGTACACCATGTACCTCTGAACTGTAGAGGAGTAGAAGTACACCATGTACCTCTGAACTGTAGAGGAGTAGAAGTACACCATGTACCTCTGAACTGTAGTGGAGTAGAAGTACACCATGTACCTCTGAACTGTAGAGGAGTAGAAGTACACCATGTACCTCTGAACTGTAGAGGAGTAGAAGTACACCATGTACCTCTGAACTGTAGAGGAGTAGAAGTACACCATGTACCTCTGAACTGTAGAGGAGTAGAAGTACACTATGTACCTCTGAACTGTAGTGAGTAGAAGTACACCATGTACCTCTGAACTGTAGTGGAGCAGAAGTACACCATGTACCTCTGAACTGTAGAGGAGTAGAAGTACACCATGTACCTCTGAACTGTAGAAGTACAAAGTAGCAAAACATTGAAATACTTAAATAAAGTACAAGTATCTCAAAATTGTACCCAAGTATAGTACTTGTTGAGTTTATGAACTTAGTTACTTTATACCAGTGGCTATAAAAGTGTATGAACCCTGCTAGTGGCCGCGGGGGCCCTATGCATCTGCATAGTCCGCCAATAGGACGAAACGGCCCTGTAGACTGGCAACAACAATGCGCCCAAGCTGCCCCTCCTTTAGAGAGATAGCAGCAATACCCAAGGCCGTAGACCTGTGCTGGGGGAAAGGAGACCGTGAAGAGAGAAAACGATGAACTGTCGGAGGTTGAATACCTAAGCACATTATTCCCCAACAACATATATATATATATATATATGATGATGCATTTTTTTATATAGAGCTTTTCACAACTCAAAGACGCTTTACAGTATGAGGGAGGGTAGACAAACAAGGACAGGCAAACAAGTAAGTATAGTAAAATAAATAAAAAGGCAGTCAAGAGGAAGTTGATTGAGAGGGGGGGGCTTATGGGTAGACGGAGTTGAAAAGATGTGTTTTGAGGCGGGACTGAAAGACTGAGGGACTCATACCTCATTCACACCAACGGTGTTTCAGGGCCGGTTCAGAGCTGGAGCTTGAAAAGCACCGGGTCTTCCTGTTCACACCGCAGCGGAGCAGCCTCTTAGCTCCGGAATCCGGTTCGTTTCAAGCACCAAAAAATTGTCCGGCCAGACCGAAAGCACCGCTTACGTCGAGGCGGGGGCAGATACAGATCATCTCCTGAACAACAACAAGAAGCCCGCGTTTTATCCAGTTGGTACACAACGATGGAGAAACTTAACAAGAGTTTCAGTGTTTCTGCCATAGACTGTATATAAAGGTTTCTGCGCATGGTGAAGCAACGTGTCTGCGTGTTAAGGTGGAACCTGAGCATTCACGTTGATCACCTCTCATTATAACTCATTATAAATCTATAAAACTATAAATATTAAACTTTACTTCACGTGTTCATTTGAGAACAGCTGTTACATACCTGGGTGAAGGTTACAGTTCATTTAAATGAAAGATACTCCACACTCATGGTTCAGTCCACCTTAAGAAATAAGACCGACCTCGGAAGCAGTTGTGTTTTAAAAAGACCTTTATTGACACGAGTACACTTTTTTATAAGAATATAACTAAACCACAGAAATGACTCCGGAAAAGCTGCAGATAGAGCCATAAGAAATGAATGCAACTGATTTCATCCGCGCGGTTTGGCTTTATGAAGCAGGCACGCAAACGGTTACGTCATGACGCAAACGATGACGCATTACCAGTCGGACTCTGGGCGGTGTGAAAAGAACCGGAGCTAAACCGAAGAACCGGTTCTGAACCTGAAAAGCTCTAGCACGGAGCTTGAACCGGAGTTGCGTTGGTGTGAAGGAGGTATTGGAGTCACGAAGATCTTGGGGGGGGGGGGGGAATTCCAGAGCCTAGAAGCTGCCACTGAGAAGGCTCTGTCCCCAAAGCTGCAGAGTGTGGATGGATAGGAGTCCGGCTACGGTGGATCTGAGGGACCGTGGGGACTGATAAGGAGTGAGAAGGTTTGTGAGATAAGGGGGGGCCAGATGGAGTGCTTTGTAGATGAGGACCATATATGCACACATACACTTAAAAATGTGATGTTAACATAACGCATTTATAAAAATGTGAAGATATTCATCTAAAATGTAGTGTCTTTTTACATGAATATATTTATAAAAAATATTTCACAAATTGAACTTCTGTTCGAAGTGGATGCACCCAAGTTTTAAAAAAAATCACTTCCATAAAATGTCCTTCCTGTGTGCCGCGCGGAGGTCTCTCTCCTCTGACCTGGAGGTGAGTCGCTGCTTGTCTCATTATCAGCGGGTAAATATCCTCTCTGACGTCGGTGCTGCTCACATATAAAATCAAGTCCTTCATCTCTGAGACACCTCCGTGTTGAGAGGACCGTCTGAGGCGTCCTGCGTTTCCCAGAGTCCTTCAGTGTCCGAGTCGATCAGCGGCATCATGGTGAGTCGAAGGATTCTGCTCCTCAGCGCCTCCTGCTGGCTGCTCGTTGCGTTCGGAAACAGCGAAGAGCGATCGCCTGAAGACGTCATCATTACACAAGAGGAGCGAAAACTGGTGAGTGAAGAAACCAACACATATACAGAAGCCCGTTTCCGCCGATGTGATTATAAACTCTGGAAGTTATAAAAACATTTCTCAAAATAATAAAAACGTCCTCAAATTTTTTTTTATTAATTTTTGAAATAACGATGAGTTTTTTTATTTAGTTTTCATCTTATTTTTACTGTTGAAAAACAAATATTCCGAGATGTTAATCCTGTCAGGACTGGATACAGATGCTAACCACTATATTATTTAAAAAATATTAATTGTATTTAAGTAGGTTTTCAAATGTAAAAAAAGAGGAAATAATAAAAGCAAAACAGTGTGAATGGGAAACGTAAAAAAACGACAACATAGACGTCATCATTACACGAGAGGAGCGAGATTTGGTGAGTGAAGAAACCAAAAACGGTTTTATACAGAAGCCCGTTTCTGCCGATGTGGTAAAAAACACATTCTGGAAGTACTTTTTTTGTAGTTTTTTTCTGCACGAATATAGACAGACATAGGCTAAATAATCTGACACACCCCCAAAATGTTTTTTATTATTCAAAGAAAGTTTTTAAATATAACGTCAAGTATTATTAAAATGGTTTCTTCTATTTGACTAGTGAAAAAAACAAGGTTTTTGTTGTACTCTGAATCAGGTCAAGAGGGACTAAAGATGTTATCCAATATATTATTTGTATATTTGTTTTATTAGAGTAGGTTTTCAAATTGAAAAATTCAAAGAAAAAAACAATGTGTACAGATTACAGAAGAAAAAAAGACATGATTAAAAAAATATTTACATTATGTCCGACTCAAAAGTGGAAGAACAGTGAGATGTCTCTGACTCTCAGAACGTAATGAAGCTGCAGACGCGGTGAATGTTTTGTATTGTCAATATGGTCCCGTTTCTCTCCTCAGATTGAAGCTCTTCAGGAAGTCTTGGAGCGATTAAAGAACAAACAGCTGCCGTCGTCAGAGAGGAAGCTCGGCTGGCTTCCTTCAGTAAGATATATTATCTATGTATCTCTTAAAGGTGGGGTAGGTAAGAATGGAGAAACCAGCTCGAGTGCGCTAGAATTTGAAATCTGCCCCTTCCTCACAGAGCCCCTCCTCCAACACACACACGTGACCAATGAGGGCGCGAGATAAGTTTGTGCCCAGATGGAAGGCTGACAGGCAGGTAGGCCATCCAGTTATTTAGCCGGCTCAGATGATTGGTCGTGCTTTTTACAGCGCCACGGCTTCCACAGATGACATGTAATGTATTCATTGCTATCGGGATGTTAAGAGCATTCCATGGAATATAAGAAAGTGTTTCTGAAGTGAATTACCTACCCCACCTTTAACAAACCTGTAATTTCCCTCAAACGGTTCTACAGGTCTGCATGGGTCCACTTAGTTATGGATCTGTGTTTTATTTCTGTCTCAATGTTACGATGTATTAGAGCTGAGAAGAATAGGATAAAAGTATATCAGAAATCAGGTTTATCACCAGGTAGGTCGACACGTACGAGGACTTGGTGTTGTGGTGCATACTCAGGCTCTACATCTCGAGTTGTTGCAGCAGTTTTTGAGTTAGCATTATGTATCACACGGATATGGTGCATGATTTGGTCTTAAATATGTGTTGTACTCCGGATCCAAGGAGAACAAATGCTCCATGAATGTACACCTGCTTTATTTATTCTGTGTGTGTCTGTGTGTATGCGTATGTGTGTCAGTGTGATGCGGGGGAGCAGTGTGCGGTGCGTAAAGGCGCGAGGATCGGGAAGTTGTGTGGATGTCCCGGAGGAACCGTCTGTGACTACATCGTCCTCAAGTGTCTGTAGCAACTTCCTGTCATTCTGAACTACAAAATAAAGGCGGCTTTTTCAAAACTCCACTTCTCTTTTTTATTCTGCTAAATCTGAATGAAACATGGAAAAGATCAGAAGAACACGCATCCTAGTTTAAATCATTAATATAGGATAATTTTACATGTGTTGGCCCATGGGACACTCCCTTCAGGTAGCCTACAATGTAGTTTTATCTTTTGGAAAAAGCCCCATTTAAACACAATATCTGGAGGTTTTTAACAAAGTAGATCTTATTGTGAAAAGCCTAATATTTACCCAAAGGATGTGACATGGCAGTTACACATGTGAATGCTTATTCAGGGTGTCCGCGGGGTCTTAAAAAGTATTAAAAGTTGATAAATCAATTTATCGAAAATGAAGGCTATTAAAAAGTATTAAACGGCATTTTCCAAGGTATTACATTTTGTAGCTTGTTTCCAATAAGTATCTAAATGGTCCAGAGAGGTTGTGTTCTACAGTCTGCCTGAATGTAATCATGGCGTAGGTGTGTCGTGTGATTCTGTGTAGTTTATTGATGGCATCCCGTTGGGTTTGACGTAATCTGAACAGGACGTCGCGCGCTCAATGCTTGATAGCACGAAGGTCCGTTTACGCCGGTTGCTAAGCAACATCGTTATGGGGAAATGCAAGTCTGCGTCCAAATGGTTGGAAGAGAAGGAGGAAGGACAATCAATACTGTATATAGTCAATGTGAGGTGAAGTGTGTCGCTAAGGTAACCGGTTAAAACTCAAAGTGGCGATGAGGTCTTAAAATGTATGGGAAGGGTCTTAAAAGGTCTTACATTTGACTTCAGGATTCCTGCTTATACCCTGTTATTATAAATTGCAATCTATTAAAATGGTTGTATTCTTTTTGTTTTTCACAAACACACACGGAGAGAAGTTCAGAAAATATTTTTATTTTAGAAATTGTCTCAAATGTTGTAGAAATGAAACTTTGGCATCCCAGCAGAGGAAGAGTGTCTCTTCTTTCCATTTAAACAAATGAAAGACATCGTAGAGATTCCTACATGTACTTTTTGCAAATCTGTACATCTTTTTAAAGTCTCGGGATTATTTGAACACGAAACCTGAGAGCGTTATAGTGGGTGACGACGAGCTGAACACAACCATATGAATATTGTTTACAGGCAAGAAAACAACATGTGGAAAAAGCCAATCATAAATTGATATTTAATCGGCTTTAAATTCAGCATGATTGGTAACGAAAGCTATTTCTGCAAAACTGTAATATGAACTGAAGCTATAAGGAAGAATAAGCAGAGCCCCTTTTCGGAGCCAGATAATACTCGTGTATAATATCGATCACCTGTTCGTTTCAACACTTTTCTGCAGATATAGCTTCTTAAAAAACCCTAAAAGCAATGGTGGATTATAACGATGACAACTTTGGTCAATTATCTTATCCATATATAAGTTCCTTTTCACACTGTGATCCAACATTGTATCTGAGCGATGAAGTGGTGTTGAGTAATTACAAAAATAAGGCTTTAAAAAGGAAAATTAATGCATTTATTTCGGATATACTTCAAAATGTAAACTTGTCTTTCCGCCGAGTGTCTGCTGACGAACCGAATGGAATCTGCCGAGTGTGTCTTTCTGTCGCCACCTTTGCTTTGTGTGTTTGAGATAACACCCAGATCCCGTTTCTCACACTTGGGACGAGAAAGCGTTAAATCAGTTGGAATTTGCTGTGATATCTTTGCTCCACTTACAGGAGATATAAGGCACATTACTGTTCTTCTCGTGGCGCTGCTGAACACATCTCCAAACTGACAGTTAATTGAGAAGCTAAAAGGGAGGATTCGAAGCATCCTCAATTGACACGAGCGCTTAAATTATAGAAAACATAAATAACATTGTATAGCACATGAACCTCCGCGGGCGAGTGTAAGCATCAAATTGCTGGATTTATGAATGGAGATTGGTGGAGCATTGTTACCGTGACGATTCGGGTTTATTCGATTCTTTGTTCCTTTTTAAAAAAGGGAAACAAACCCGAGTCGTCCTTTAACACAATGTTTTAGTTCGAGCACGCCACCTTTATAAGACGGCAGGAATGTGGATATAAAAACAAACATCCAAACCCGAGTCGCACTGCATGTTCATCAGCTGGTCTGGAATCAGTTTGCAGTAGTTCAAGCACACAGGAAGAGCGGAAAAAGACTCTTTGAAATAATAATAATAATAATAATAATAACAACAAAAAGTGATTTTCATAATCATCCACAGAAAGGTCTGCTTCTCCCACAAACTCATCGACCATCCAAACAAACCACCGTCACAAACATTAATGATTATCCTGCTTGGGTTCATCGAGCAGCTTTGGCTTAAATCTTCTATTACAGTTTGGTCTTCGTCCTCCTCCTCTTCCTCCTCCAGCAGTCTTTGGTCAATCCTCTCTCTCTCTCTTGGTGATCGATAATCAGCCGACCGTAAACACTCCTGATCCTTCAGGGGACGACGCTCACCTGAACAGAGGACAGCGACATGTCACAGCGTGTTAACGTCCAGGAAACCTTTCTATATCCTGTGTTGGTTGTTGTGGTGAAAACATTTACTCGACATAACAAAATAAAGTATAGTTGTCAATCTTCTCTTTTTCCTAAACTGATCTCACCGACGCATTTAAATCTTTTTTGGAACATTTTATTTTTTACTTAAAAAGGTCTCCTATTTTACTGTTCCTCATCAATATATCACAGGTCTCAGATATATACAGAGCCTGTCTCTGATTGGCTGAAACACCAAACAGATCATTGCAGCATTACCCATAATCCCCTCTGTTTCAGCCCTGTTTCCAAAGTGCTGACAAGGAGCCCCTCCCCACGCCCCTCTGAGAGACATTTGGTTACAAAGAACTCAATGGAGCTCTAGAGGAGATTCAGGTGATAAGGTGGTGGGGGGGGGGGGTTACCTTGGTTACTGATTGGCTAATGGTTACACAAGACAAAACATCGTTATGACATCACAAAGTGGCCAAAATCTGATCAGCTCATTTTCAGACAGGTTTTTATAGAAATGGATCAAAAAGAGAGAGAATTTTTGTTCCTGAAACTTTCAGAGTCTCTTTCCACAGAGGGGACACATGTTGATGTAGAAGAGACATGAAGAAGAGGGGACACATGTTGATGTAGAAGAGACATGGAGAAGAGGGGACACATGTTGATGTAGAAGAGACATGAAGAAGAGGGGACACAAGTTGATGTAGAAGAGACATGGAGAAGAGGGGACACATGTTGATGTAGAAGAGACATGAAGAAGAGGGGACACATGTTGATGTAGAAGAGACATGAAGAAGAGGGGACACATGTTGATGTAGAAGAGACATGAAGAAGAGGGGACACATGTTGATGTAGAAGAGACATGGAGAAGAGGATTTTGCATAATAGGTGACCTTTACATTTTATTTTCACAAATGCCGTCTCTTTTATTTCACGTTAAATGTCATGTTTTGATTTTTATTTATTTTACTCTAATTTGTATTTTCCTATTTTAAATTGTATTATTGCTACAGTATGTGTTTTTCTATTTTTTAAATTATAAATTCTTCTCGTTATTTGACTTTTTAAAATTGTATCGATTCAATTATTATTGTTGTTATTTTTATTTATTATTGGAGATTTGAATCAATATATAGATTATTTCTTATATCTGTATTCAAAACCTCCCATACCTGCTGATCGTTGGTTATTGTACAAATATTTTTTTACAATGATACTTTTATCATTTTCGAATCATAAATCTATCGATTAGATGTGTCTAATGCGTCCTTATTGGCGAAGTGTGTGGACTTGTTCCCTGGTTTTATTTTGAAAAGTGTTCCCCCTCCCGTCCTGTCGCTGGCTCCTCCCCCCTCACCTGTCGTGTTGGCTTGATCAGTCTGTGTGTGTTTAGGCTCTGTGTTTCCTGTCAGTGTGGGTGGATCCTTGTTGCTGGTGACGGCGTTCACGTGGACAGCCATGTTGAGGCTGTGTCATGGACCACAATGAGAAATATTGTATTTGGGACGTTCTGCCTCCTCGCTTGGTCGGGCCGCTCACTTGTCAGCCTCACAGGATGCATTGCTTTTTTGTCGAAGGAACCCATGCGCTGTGGCACTCTATTGTCCACAGTAATAACTCCTACATGTCTAATATATGTTATTATAAGTATGCTAAATGTTCTATTAGCACATCCTGTTTGTAGTGTACAGAAAACTCACTGTCTTACTCACAAACTGAATAAAACATGAAGATTCTGCAGCATATCTTTCCACCATTTCTTAGTGGACGATTATTCTGGATGTAAAGTCCCACTGAATGATATTAAAATGTCTGTTCACATATCACTGCCGGTTGTACAGCATCACCGTAAAGGGCAGTATTCTGTGTTGTTGTTGTTGACCTCTGACCTGCGGAGGCTGCGTGCTTCATACAGCGTGTCGTCCTCTTCGCTCTCCACCGCCTCCATCTCCACGGAGTCCTCGTAGTTCGCCAGCAGGCCGTACTTCTTCTTGTGGGCGGGCCTCTTCAGCCTGTTGTCGTCGACGACGCAGAAGAAGAAGAAGTGTCATTATTACCAGCACTGATTGTTTTCAAATCAATAACAACACTTGTCTGTTTGTGGGATCAGAGGAACGCTGAACTCGTGACTGGCTGTCACTCCCGACTCAAACCACACGAATCAGCTGCTGGGAAACCTCAGTGTGACAGGAAGTCCGGCTGTTGGGACTGTATTGTTCATAACAAATCAAAAGTGAACTCCCTCCAACCGCACATCCGAACTATTGACTCTTTCCCTTATTAAATCACGTCTCAAAACATGTACTTCTACTTTTACTACAATATCTGAATACTTCTACTTTTACTACAAGATCGGAGTACTTCTACTTTTACTATAAGATCTGAATACTTCTACTTTTACTACAAGACCGGAGTACTTCTACTTTTACTATAAGATCTGAATACTTCTACTTTTACTACAAGACCGGAGTACTTCTACTTTTACTATAAGATCTGAGTACTTCTACTTTTACTACAAGATCTGAGTACTTCTACTGTTACTACAAGATATGAGTACTTCTACTTTTACTATAAGATCTGAGTACTTCTACTTTTACTACAAGATCGGAGTACTTCTACTTTTACTACAAGATTGGAGTACTTCTACTTTTACTACAAGATCGGAGTACTTCTACTTTTATTACACGATCGGAGTACTTCTACTTTTACTACAATATCTGAATACTTCTACTTTTACAACAAGATTGGAGTACTTCTACTTTTACTACAAGATCAGAGTACTTCTACTTTTACTACACGATCGGAGTACTTCTACTTTTACTATAAGATCTGAGTACTTCTACTTTTACTACAATATCTGAATACTTCTACTTTTACTACAAGATCGGAGTACTTCTACTTTTACTATAAGATCTGAGTACTTCTACTTTTACTACAAGATTGAAGTACTTCTAGTACTTCTAATTTTACTACAAGATCTGAGTACTTCTACTTTTACTACAAGATCGGAGTACTTCTACTTTTACTACAAGATCTGAGTACTTCTACTTTTACTACAAGATCTGAATACTTCTACCACCTCTGGCTTAAAAAAAATAACACATTGTATTCTATTAATCTGTCACAATTGTTTACTAAATCACTGCTTTTATGAATGGAGTTTGGCGTTGCATTAATAAATATAAAGGGTTGTAAAGGGCTCCACATTCAGGTAAAAGCCACACTATAGATCTGTATTATGATATATAATGTGTACGTATAATTTATAGGCTTGTCCATGTTATTGTAGAAGAAGAAAAAAAGTTGTACATTGTACTTTGGTTAATCTGTCCCCAGTGTTTACTAAATCACTGTTTTTATGAATGGGGTTTGGTGTTGCATCTATCCATATGAAGGGCTCCACATAAAGGTAAAATGCGCAATGGAGATTTGTGATAATAAAATATATAATGTGTACGTATAATTTGTAAGCTTGTGCCAATTACTATAGTAGAAGAAAACAAGTTCACATTGTAGCCTACATTGGTTAATCTGTCCTCAGTGTTTGTCTAAATCGTTGTTTTTATTAATGGAGTTTGGTGTGTGGACCTAATCACGGGTGTCCTCACCTCACAGCCCGGATGACGAAGTAAATAACCCCGATGAAGGTGATCCCGATCAGCACGTACAGGGCCCTGTGAATCATGGAGCTGTCCAGCCCGTTAAACAGCCCTCCTCCGCGGTGCTTTTTCCCGCCGCTGTGTGTGGAGTTCCCCCCGGTGCTGGAGTTCGTCACTGCGGGGATCTGAGCCTCTGTGACCGGGTTTACAGCCTCCCCCACCACGACAACAAACACCCAACATATCGGTAAGAGAACCGCGGAGAGAAGTCTGTAAAAAGTCATTTTGATAAAAAACACTCCGCTTGTATCCGGAGGTTCACTTTTTTAACCGGAATCGAGTTTATATTTGGGTTTTTTAGAAGATATACACGTCGCGTTAGCTGTTATTAAAGTACTATCGAGACAACTAGGAAGTTAACATCATCCACCTACTGTTTAGTGCCTACGCGTCACACACGCAGTGGGGGAAATTCTCCCTCAGTTTGACTTTCAGGTAGTGCCTGTCAACCAATCAGAACAGTGCATTCAGATGCCTGCAAGTCTGTGTAAAGGGGTTCAATACATATTTTAATATAATAATAATAATAATAATAATAATAATAATAATAATACTACTACATTGGATTTTTATAGCGCTTTTCCTAATGCTCAAAGACGCTTTACATAATATTAGTTATAGTAATAATAGTAATTTAATAAAACCCACTTTTACCAAGTGCAACATCAAAGTGATGCGGAGATTATTTAATGTCTGTACTTTAAGTATATGTTGATCCTTACACTTGTTTACTTCTACTTGAGTACAATTTTGAATACAGTAGCCTGTTTTGACTTAAAACAGAGTATTTTAATGTAATAATTTTTGCTTTGTCCACCTCTGAAAATACAATATAAAAGTAACTGCCTATTTGTTTTTCTGCAATATTGAATACTAACCCAAATTAGGCAAGTTTTACATACAACTGGGATATTCTTTGAGATTAAAGTTATACTTAAAACACATTTTAAACGTTATTTGTGCCTTTATGATCCAAGGGAACATTCTTTCTTTTAGATTTACCATTATAGTCTCAGAAAATATCCCATTTGTTTCTTGAAACTGTATGACTTTTATCTCGGATATTCTGAGTTAGTAGTCTTGTGACTTTGTGTTTCTCCCCTCCGTGTCAGATCACAGCTGGGTTCAGGCTGAAACATCTGGAGAGATTCACATCTTGGTTGATCTTTGAGCTGGTGGCGTTTCCTCAGGTTCCTCAGATCTAACTCAGAGCTTTTAGTCCTGCTTGTGTTCAGCAGCAGCAGATGTCTACATGCCTCACAGCCTGAACCATTAACACTAACGAGCAGCTCACACCTGGAAACATCAATCAGAGGTTAGAAACCCTCTCACCTGTCCGCTCTCATGGCACAGGGAATGACTCACGGCTGAACTCAGATACTTCATCAAATATTTGAGAGGCTTTTGGTCCGATCTGAGAGCAGGTTTTGTACTTGTTTTAACCTTGTGTGAATCTGTGCTGTCCTGTTTTTCATTCTCACCCTGTTGCTGTTTAAACTACTGAATCCACTGGTCCATCTTATCTTAGATTTTTTTAAGTTTTATTTTGTTTTAACTTCTTCCTCCATTTATGACTGTTTTGTAAATACTGCAGAGCAACAGATTTGGCTTTGATTAAAGAGAGATACATGTACATTTTGTCCAATCTTTTAGAATATTATTTGGATATTCAACAGAAGTTTTGTGCATATTTTAAACATTTTGGTCTAGTTTAGTTACACACAAAAGTATTACTGTAATAAGGGCTGTTGACCTCAGAGGGGCGCTGTTGGCTTTCTTCTGCAGTCAGCTGCATGTCTTTGTTTACGAATCTTTTTGAGATATTTTATGTATTTTTGGCCAACATTTTACTAATATATTTTGTAAAATACTACCTTTATTTTATTGACGATATTTTATACTATTTACTTTCTCTCGTAGATTGTAAAAACACATTTTGGAGGATTTACTAATAGGTTTTTATAACATTTTATCAACTTTTGTCCATTATTTTTTAATGTTGGTTTATATTTGTAATGATTTAAATGTGTTAAATTGTTCTGGTATGTTCTCGGACATTTACATTTTTATTTTCACTGATACTTTTGCGATATTTGATTATAAAAATAATTTTCCGAATATTTCTTAATTCTTTTTTTTAGATTTAAAAAAAAAAGTTGTGTCCAAAATTTGACCAATATTGATTTTACATGTAACTTTTATTTTTTAAGACATTTGACAGATTTTTTGGGATATTTTGTTCACCTTTTGATTGCAGCCTCTTCGAATAAACCCAGTAACAAAACTATAAAACAAAACATCCTCTGTCAGAAGAATTAAAAGATGGGTAAATAAAAGGCAGACATATTAAAGTGTGATTCTCCTTAGCAAGGCACATGTATCTGTATCAGAGGTGCTGGTTTGATTCCCGCAGGATCAAAGTCTCCAGATGTCACGCTAATGTACATTTATGTATTTAGGTTATTTCTGTATTTAGGTTGCTGACAGAGCTCCAGTGATTGACAGGCCTTCCGTCCAATAGCAACGTGACTCTGCTGCCCTGCTGCTCTGTGATTGGTCTTTAGCTTGAGAGAGTGGGCGGGACTATGAGATTAGAGCATCTCTGTCTCTGCAGATCCCTCGGACATCTGGAGCTGCCCTGCCCGGGAATCAAACATCCTCCCCGAGCACCGAGCACCGACATCCCGCATTGACCGAGCCCGGTGTGTGCTGTCTGTTTCCCCCGTGAAAACACCCCCTTGGACCCGGCGTTGTTGTGGCTGCTGTCCGGGCTGGATCTCCCGCAGGCTGCAGGGCTCCGGAGGGATCCCACCAGTAAAAACACGGAAACACGAAGGAAACCCAGGACTAAGAGGTGATGCACTGAAGTGATCCGACATCTGAGAGCGTTGTTTAGGCCCTATGTGAGCTGCGACACACCCGGACCTGGTGCGTCTCGAACCCGGATCCTCCTGCAATCTGGACCCTGGAGTCGTGTGTTTCCCTGCAGGATAAAAAAACAAAACATTTATTAGTTTTGCAGATCTTGTGTCTGATAAACGGTCCTGATTGAGACTTCCTCCTCCTCCTCTTCCTCTGGTCTGGATTAAAGCCCATCAGGATCATGAATCATCCCCCCTCTGCTTCTCTAATCCGGGTTTTACCGAGCTGGATTTAAATCTGAGATCTGATCTGGATTGCTCTGCTGCTCCTGGATCTGATCGGGTCACGTGCTGGTCCCGGTCCCGGTGTGATCTTGGACTCGGTGCTCCTGGTTGTTTGTGTTTCTGAAGGGGGAGTTCTGCTGTCAGCCATGCCGACGTCCCGGCCCGGTTCTGCGCCGGTGGAGTTCTGGGTGGACGGCTCGAGGCGGGACGGGGCGGTGGAGGAGTTCTACACCCTGAGCTCCGAGCTGGGCAGGTCTGCACCATGTTACCTGGGGGGGGGGTTTAAGGAAGCATGGGACCCCATTGGACCCGGCACCATGTTACCTTAGTTTCCACTAAATTACATTCCTGAAAAAAGCACAGTATTTTAGTATAAAAGGAATTGCATTATCATAGAGTTATCTTTTGGAGGGGCCCACAGGGGGGTCCAAGCTCCGTGTTATAGGGGCACTGGCCCCTCCTTAGAACTTCCCATGCCTGGGGGGGGGGGGTTTTATACCATATTCGGTCCATTGTAGACAGGTGTGTCATTTACACACTGGGGGGCCCACCACTTTTTGAATTGGCACATTTTGACCCAATTACTTTTTTGAAAAAGCTTTCAGAAAGATGTATTTGCACAATAGTAAAACATGACATATAAATATGGAATAAATGAATGTGCAATGCCAGAGCAAAACAAAAAACCCTATAAAATGACCAAAAGGCATTGATAACTACCTCCAAACATGTCTGTATAAAATGTATACCTTGAAGACCATTTAAAAACATTCTCATCCCCTAGGTCCCCACCACATGTTACGTCCAAGTGATGCCCTTGATTGATTGTATACGTAACAGAAAGGAAAAAAGATAAATATTAGAAATTCTCTCAAACTATAATGTCACCAAATTACTTCAAAAGATTGATTGCAGATTGATCTAATCTTGAAAAGTGAAATGATATTGGTTTTTTTACAAATGTATCACCTTCACGATCCAGGTGTTTCTTTCATAAATGTAAGGCTTTAAATGTAGTTATCAAAGTTTATTTTCTTCGTAAATGTGTGAGTTTTAGTGGAAATGTAGGCCCACTTGAATCTCAGAATAAATGCAAATGTTATTCTCTTAAATTTAGACTTTAATCCGAGCAACTATTGTTACGCCCAGGGGGGTGTACTGCGAAGCAGGATTTTCGCTTAGCCGGCTAAATTCAGAGGAAACTCCGGCTTTCCGGTCCTACGAAGCTGGTTCTCTTTTTAGCAGCTAGATCTCCATGGTAACTTATGTTTAGCGGCTACCCTGGTCGGGACCAGGTTAGGTTGCAGGCTAAGAGCTCAACTCAGTGAAAGCACCGCCTGCTGACCAATCAGAGCTCAGTGTGCGGAGTTTAAAGCGATCAAGTCATATTACAGGAGAAAGGAAATACAGAAAAGCTGCCGTCGCAGGAAAGACGGCCGGCAGAAATCACCGACTGTGTGAACGTGAACATTAATAGAATATCACCTCCATCTTCAGAGCAATCTGACTATTATAACATTAGCGTTAAGAAAGCCAACTTAAATATCTGCCACAACATCAGTAACCGGATCAGAGTACATTAAGTACAGTCCGCGGCACATCACTTCATAATGTATCATATCTCTCCTTATCTGAGTCAGCTGAGCCGTATCTGGCCGTGCAACACTCACAGTGTCACAGACTGGATGCAGAAGTATTATTTTAAGCAACACATTAAGTTGACGAAACACTCGAGACAAATGTAATTGAAGTCAGATCGTGTGTTAGACGGGGCAGTGATATCATAAACCTGTTAATGTACGCATTCAAACACTTGTTCTGTTCCCAGCTGTATTCACCTTGCAGGTGCAGCTCTGAGGCTTTTATCCTGGATAAAGTGTTTAAGTCATGGATGTTTAAAGTTTAACTTCTTCATTTTTGACTAGTATTAAAGTTCACTTTTCATTCAGGAAGTATGACGCTGCGCTGTCAGTATGCTTCTCCATGTTTGTGATTGGTCGAATGCTCCAGATACCACCCCTTTCATGTGAACGCGCACCTAACTAGATAGGGCACGGCTGGCTGGAGCGATCCACTTGATAACCAGCGTCGTAGTACAGTTTAGCGAGAGCGCGTATGTTTTGGATTAGGCCAACCGGCTAACTCAAACATATCCAGGTTAGGTTGAACCAGCTTCGTAGTACAGGCCCCAGGTCTAGGGGCGGGGGTGCAACATCTGATGTTCTTATATGATTCTGTTTTCTTCAAGGTTGTGTCTTCCTGGTCGAATGTACTTATTGTAAGTCGCTTTGGATAAAAGCATCAGCTAAATGCAATGTAATGTAATGTAATGTGCACTCTCCCCACTCTCCCCACTCCCAAGAACACGGACACTGAGTCAGAGAATGCCGTTTGGTAAATTTAATTACCAACAAATTATTACCAAACAAACAAAACCATAAAACAAACAAACCTTTAAAAACACAAAAATCTTACCTAACGAAAGAGAAAATAAACATACAGGCTTCTTACCTACTCTACTGTAAAAACAGGAGAAAACAAATATTCAAAAGAAAAGGGTTTTGCACTCCTACGAAAAAAGTAAAGCGTGCACAGACAGGTTGAGTAGCTTTTCATACAACAGTCTCACGACACAAGAGAAGAACCGGTATAAATAAGTATTAGCACAACAGGACAGATATCGTACGCACATTTGTGTTGGGAGAAGTCAAGTCAGAGAGAGCGGCCGAGGAACTGCACGGCTGCAGCTTAATATCCTCCCGTCTCCCCAGGTGGACCAATCAGCATGCAGAAGGTAATCAGCTAACGGGCACCACCTGCTTGCTCACACACACAGGAGGAGGGAAAAATGTACACACAAATGACCGAACGACCAGACTCGTAACACTATCTATGTTTCAACTTTCAATCAAAATGGAGGTCAAATTTATGATTTAATATAAACTCTGTGGCCACCATGGATGTATAAAGAGAACTGGATACAGCGTGGGAGGCGGGGCTAAATTCACTTTTAGTTCAGGTGCATAAAGCCAAAATAACACTAGATTTGACTTTTAGCGGATTTTACGACTTTAGGGCCTAAGGATACAGTTACAAAATGTTTCACTGTTTAACAGATGTCTCTTCCCAATGTACAGTATATCAATGGGAAAAAGTATTTTCGGCCCAGTGATGTCACAAGTTGATGTGGAAGTTAAAGTACCTGTTTGCCCGCCAACACACATTCAAAAACCTTCACAACAAGCAAAAAGTATTTTCTACAACCCAGAATTTTGCATCGCCACTTGTTCCAACAACCAATACGATTTTTCCATTAGGTTTTAGGTTTTTGCAGAACATAATTTCTATGGCAAACTAACAATTCCGATACTTATATGTTTTGATCAGCAGCATAATCTTCACATATTAACACATATTTATGATTTTTGAAATAAAAAGCTAACTATAATAATAAAATAACTACAGCTTGGTCACATGACTTCAAGTCACCACCGCTAAGCTAAAGGTGGCTAATGTTGAGCTATAAAGGAACTACAGCAAAGTCACATGACTTCACGTTACCACCGCTAAGCTAAAGGCGGCTAATGTTGGGCTATAAAGGAACTACAGCACAGTCACATGACTTCACGTCACCACCGCTAAGCTAAAGGCGGCTAATGTTGAGCTATAAAGGAACTACAGCACGGTCACATGACTTCACGTCACCACCGCTAAGCTAAAGGCAGCTAATGTTGAGCTATAAAGGAACTACAGCACGGTCACATGACTTCACGTCACCACCGCTAAGCTAAAGGTGGCTAATGTTGAGCTATAAAGGAACTACAGCAAAGTCACATGACTTCACGTTACCACCGCTAAGCTAAAGGCGGCTAATGTTGGGCTATAAAGGAACTACAGCACAGTCACATGACTTCACGTCACCACCGCTAAGCTAAAGGCGGCTAATGTTGAGCTATAAAGGAACTACAGCACGGTCACATGACTTCACGTCACCACCGCTAAGCTAAAGGCGGCTAATGTTGAGCTATAAAGGAACTACAGCACGGTCACATGACTTCACGTCACCACCGCTAAGCTAAAGGCGGCTAATGTTGAGCTATAAAGGAACTACAGCTCGGTCATATGACTTCACGTTACCACCGCTAAGCTAAAGGCGGCTAATGTTGGGCTATAAAGGAACTACAGCACGGTCACATGACTTCACGTCACCACGCTAAGCTAAAGGCGGCTAATGTTGAGGTATAAAGGAACTACAGCACGGTCACATGACTTCACGTTACCACCGCTAAGCTAAAGGTGGCTAATGTTGGGCTATAAAGGAACTACAGCACAGTCACATGACTTCACGTTACCACCGCTAAGCTAAAGGTGGCTAATGTTGGGCTATAAAGGAACTACAGCACGGTCACATGACTTCACGTCACCACCGCTAAGCTAAAGGTGGCTAATGTTGAGCTATAAAGGAACTACAGCTCGGTCACATGACTTCACGTTACCACCGCTCAGCTAAAGGTGGCTAATGTTGAACGTGATGATGTTTAGTCGTCTCATTTAGACACTTGTTAGCAACAGCTGTTTTCACCAGTGGGGTATTTACTGACAGATGTTATGACAAAACTTTCTTTAAATAAAAAAAAGTCTTCAGCTTGTGTCAGCCACAGACGTTATTTCAGACAAATAACCCAAAAACTATTCATAAAACCGAACCATTCACTTTGAGATGACCAAACATTTCTGGCGTTGCACAGCTAACAATAACGTTAGCATTCCAAAATAAGTTAGCTATGGCATTCGTTTTAGCAGCTAACATGCTAACAGGCCTCTTTTGCAAGTTCACTAGTCCCTTCTTCCAGGTAAAAGGGACCAAACTGCTGGCTGTTTGTTTATTGTTCCTGTGAGTGTTCACAGTCATGTTGTTTGTTGTTATTCCTGTAAACAACAACAACAACATTAACAGCTCCATGAAAGAAAACAGCAAAATGATGTCAGCAGTGAATTCACAAACGTGTGAGCTCTGTTACCAGGTGCCCTGTTCTGTTGCCATGGAGACCGACCAGCACTGTGTGTGGGTGTAGGCGTGCGTGGGGGTGTGTGTAGGTGTGAGTGTGTAGGTGCGAGTGTGTTTGTGTGTGGGTGCGAGTGTGTGTTCTTGGTTGCTTTACAGACAGATCTGTTTCCTCCATCTGTCCTAGCAGAATGACACACACACACACACACACACACACACACACACACACACACACACACACACACACACACACACACACACACACACACACACTTCAGAGCACTTCAGAGCACTTTCATAGTCAGGATGAATTTGTGTGAACACGACTTTTCTCAGAGAAAGACGAGGAGGAGCCCGGTCTGTCTCTTCTGTCTTTCTAAAAATCGGACTTAATTATCTATACTGAATAACCCGCAATCTGTCTTGCGTAAATATAACTTTTTATATTGCGATCAATATGTTAATTATTTGTTGCAAACAGAGAGCAGAATTAAAACAACTAGAATATGAATAATAAAGAAAGCCTGTTCCGTTGTGATTGTGAGGTATAGGTGGAGAGAAAGCTCTTAATTTAAGATAATAAATACCTCAACCTTTATCTCGAATCATCATTAAAACCTCAAATTGAAGCAAATTACACGGTGCATTTAAATAAGCGTGTAATTACAGCTACATGTCACCACTGCTAGGAAGCTACTAATTACTTCACACTGGGAAAAAAACACTCAAGGTAAAAATACCAGAGAGAAACATCTAGTGTGAAAGCTAGTTTTTTCATTTCATCGTTTATCTGAACCGGGACAATGCACATTAATGAACACTTAATACAAATAACGCGTCAAGTGTAAATATGCCGGATTTTAGCTTTGAGCTAATTTCCATCCGCACATAAAACATTTAAGAACATGACATTTTATATACATAGCAAAAATAAATACATGATATTATATGCAGAAAGAGCATGAGCAGCATACAAGCATTTACCACATGGCAGTACAATGTAGCAGGTACGACATGTACAGTGCAGGAGGAGATACAAGAGCTACCTGAAGTGCAGGAGGAGATACCCCTGTGTTAAAGTGCATTTAGCGGTGATTGCACGTCTGTTGGTTTCTCAACCATTCTTTGAGTTGACCTTTAAAACGGTTCAAAGTGGGACAATCCCGTATCTCAGTTGGGAGGCTATTCCAGAATGAGCTGCCCTTAATTGAGAGTTAATTTTGTCCAAAAGTGGTTCATCCATCCATCCATCCATCCATCCATCCATCCATCCATCCATCCATCCATCCATCTATCTATCCATCCACCCACCCATCTATCTATCTATCTAGCTATCCATCCATCCATCCATCCAGCCATCCAGCCAGCCATCCACCCACCCACCCACCCAGCCAGCCAGCCAGCCAGCCAGCCATGCCACCCACCCACCGAGCTATCTATCTAGCTAGCCAGCCAGCCAGCCAGCCAGCCAGCCACCCACCAGCCACCAGACACCCACCCAGCCAGCGTAGCGAGCGAGCGAGCGAGTCGAGCGACCAGACACCCACCCAGCCACCAGGGAGCGAGCGATCCATCATCCAGCCACCAGCCAGCCAGCAGCGCAGCCCAGCGAGCGAGCTACCGATCCATCCAGCCAGCCATGCCACCCACCCAGCCAGGCAGCGAGCGAGCGAGCGAGCGAGCGAGCGAGCTAGCTAGCGAGCGATCTATCTATAGCATCTACTAGCTAGTATCGACTAGCAATCAGCTAGCTGAGCAGCTATGATCTACCCCAGCGATCTAGCTATCGTACCTATCCAGCCACCATCCATCCAGACACCCACCCACCATCTATCTATTATCTAGATATATACTATCATCCATCTCCATCCACCCATCGATCTATCTATCTATCTATCTATCTACCTATCCATCCATCCATCCATCCATCCATCTATCTATCTATCTATCTATCTATCTATCTATCTATCTATCTATCTATCTATCTATCTATCTATCTATCTATCTATCCATCCATTGAAAGAGGTAGAAAAAAGCAGTTTCATAAAGCAGTCATTTCCATTTTCTGAGGACATCAGACCGACCTTTTGAAAGTGTTTCACCGCTCTATATTTTTGCTTTCTTGTCTGAAAGTAGGACATGTAAACGCAGGTCAGATTTAACACTGGTGTTTTGTTGCTTTGTGTTTTCTTCCAGAGGAGCGACGTCCATCGTGTATCGCTGTGAGGAGAAACAGACGCAGAAACCCTACGCCCTAAAAGTCCTCAAGAAAACGGTCAGTGAACGCCACGATGCAAAAACCTGGTCTAAAATCTTTGTCCTATTGGCTCTCAATCTGCTAAATGTGTGTTCAATCTTTCAGAAAGGGATGGCTTTGATGTTTTAAAGTGGGTACCTCTCCATATTCAGTGTATTACACCTACACAAAATGCAATATCAGCTTAAAGGTCCCATGTCGTGCTTTTCCAGTTATCACCCGTCCCCTTGTGTTATGAAGGTCTTTCTGCATGTAAACGGTCTGCAGAGTCACAAACCCTCAAAGTGCACCCTGTAGCGAGTAAAACTCTAACACAGAGAAGACCTGTCTGCTGCCCCAGAACGCCTCGTTGGACATTTCTCTGTTTCCATTGTTTGCTTCTTGGGTATAGTGACTTCCTCACACACACACACACACACACACACACACACTCGGCGGGACGTTGCGAGGCTCGCTGCTGCGAGGAGCGGGACACTGTGAACTGGGGTTGGCGAGATAGCGAGACACCGCGGAACTCCGCCTGGGCACACACACAAACTCCCAGCCAGGCTGCGGGTGTGTGTGTGTGCCCAGGCTGAGTTCCACGGTGTCTCGCTGTCTCGCAGACGGCCACTGGGCTCACAGGGGGGGGGGGGGGGGGGGGCAGGAGCTCAAACAAGGCGTTTAGGACAGAGAGTGAATACACATACTTTACAGAGATGCTGTGAGAAGCCAATGTGAGTTTGGAACATTGCACAATGTAAATCTATTTTAGTCGACCTCAACAATGGAACTATGATCAGTAGAAATGGCCATGACACGGGACCTTTAAGTTTACGCTATATTTTGAATATTTTGAACCTTGCTGTCAGGCAGCCCTTTGGACGAGGAACTGAATCCATTTTCCCAAGAGCCCTCATTGTACTAAACTCCTGAACTCATACCCCCTAATCATCCTCCATGTGCAATAGACGTATATAATTATTATAAATACATACATATTATTCATTCCTAAGTATGTATGCTGCGCGTGTTTGTTGTCGTATGTTGTGATGTTTTGTTTTGATGGCACCTTTTAAAAAGGGAGAAGCTTTTCTTTCTTTCATTGTACATGTATAATGACATTACATGATTCTATTCTATACAGTATGCTCTCTAAAGAAAGGCACATATTTATTTATAGCACATTTCTCACAAAAACCCCACATTCAAAGTGCCATATATAAAACATCAAAGGCATTTAGACGCATTTTAAAAGAAACACATCATAAAAGGACAATTATATAAAGCGCCAAGAGAAAAGGACCTTAAATACAAGCTCAAATAGAAAGTGTCTGGTGTGGAATAAAGAAGGAAATATGACATACATTTTAACTCCACAAAACGCTGGACTTTCTGGTCTTCTGCTGCCTTGATCACATAGTTTAGTTTGTGTTATTTTGATATTTAAACGTTTATTTCAGATTCTCAAAAGTCACACAATTATGCTCCACTGCCAACTTTGTGTTCACCTCCTGCCTGAGTCTCATGTTGTTTCTTTCTGTCGCAGATCGACAAGAAAATAGTCCGTACGGAAATCGGAGTCTTGCTGCGTCTCCACCATCCAAACATCGTAAGTATATTCCTCACCACACTGTAATAAATAAATCTGTATATGATACATGCCAACCTTTTCAAATCCAAAACGTTTGCGCAAAAGGCAAATGTGCACGCCCAAATTAGGTAATCGGAAGAAATGGAACCCAGTAATTACATGTATAAACCATGTATTTAACATATATCACATAATTTAATTTTTTCAGAAAAAGTGGTAGTTTGGTAAACAGTGACATCAACGACATGTTTGGCCTGTAAAATGCCCGAAAAGTAAAAGAATGGGAGATAAATATCCACATGTAAATATCCCAAAGTCTCCACATTTTATTATATTTGTAATGTGTTTCTGGTCCTCTTTCAGTTGAGACAGTGTGGATCAGGGGTGTCAAACTCAAGGCCCGGGGGCCAAATCCGGCCCGCGACTTCATTTGATGTGATCCGCAAGAGCTTGCAAAGAATATAATATGTTTATTATACGGTTACATGCCACTTTACAGAAGCAGGTTGCCCATAAACTACATGTCCCACAATGCATCTCGTTTTGTGACATGAGCACTGAAGAAACTTGCAATTATTTGCCCTAGACTTCTGCTTTCAGACGTAGTTAATTACTAAGTTATTACCCTATCCGATAATAATCCAATTCAGAGGCAATAATGTCATATAATACATTATTTTATATATATTATATATTTCTATATGTATATTTCTATAGTTACCACCGGCCCTTTGAGTGCAACCATAATGCTAATGTGGCCCGCGATGAAATAGAGTTGGGCACCCCTGGTGTAGATGAAGGATGTGTCAGGATGTAGAACTCTTGTGTGAACATTGGATAAAGCCAGGTTCATATTCTTGTTTCATGTTGTTGACATATTAATAATAATAATAGATTTAATTTGTTAGCGCTTTTACAGGTGCTTAAAGACGCTTTACAGATATAGTGATGAGAAAAGAAAAGAAAGGAACAACAAATAAATATATAGTTAAAGGTGGGGTAGGTAAGTTTCAGAAACCGGCTCGAGATACACTTTTTGTTATATTCCATGGAATGCTCTTAACATCCCGATAGCAATGAATATCTGAAGTGCTTTGACAAAAAATACATAAAAAATTTTCATCTGTAGAAGTCGTGGTGCTGTAAAAAGTACAACGGCCTACCTGCCTGTCAGACTCCCATCGGGGCACACATTTATCTCGTGCCCTCATTGGTCATGTGCGCGTTCGTGTGTGTTGGAGGAGGGGCTCTGTGAGGAAGTGGCAGATTTTCTCCGGTTGTGTATTTTCAAATTCTAGCGATCTCGAGCCGGTTTCTCAAACTTACCTACCCCACCTTTAAAGTCAAATAATAGAAAAACAATCACGCATTAAAAGCCAGATTGAAGAGGTGAGTGTTTTGAAGGTGGTGAGGTCAGTGCAGTGGGTTGTGGGAGTGAGTTCCAGAGGGAGGGGGCAGCGACGGAGAAGGCTCTGTCCCCCCAGGTCCGATGATTGATGCCGGTGGGGATGGATAGGAGGTTGGCTATTAGAGTCAAAGGTTTGCACAGAGCGAAATATCTTTGTGTTGCGCCATACATCAGAAAATACTGATTTAAAAAAGCTGCTTTTGTCTACTGATAAAGTGTGATATAAATAATGTACAGGCTTTCAGATTGCTGTCGTTCACTACACGGAGACATTAGCGACATGTTTGGTGTTGAACATGTCCGAAAAAGTGAAAGAATGGGAGATAAATATCCCCACATCTCAAAATGGTATTATATTTTGTGTGTGTTTGTGGTCCTCCTTCAGTTGAGACACTGTAGGTGAAGGATGCTTCAGGAAAACACCAAACACTGGATGTCTTCCAGTCGCCAACATGTGTTTTCGAGACACGGGGAAACCGTGCAGGACTCAAATACCTCGTCTCTGTTCCCTTAAACCAGGGGTATCAAACTCAAGGCCCGGGGGCCAAATTCGGCCCGCGACTTCATTTTCTGTGGCCCCACAAGAGCTTGAAAAGAATATAATATGTTTATTATACGGTTACATGCTACTTTACAGAAGCACGTTGCCCATAAACTACATGTCCCACAATGCATCTCAAATTTGACTTTTTTCTCAGAATTTGACTTTTTTTTCTTCAAAATATGCATTTTTTTCTTAGAATTTGCCTTTTTCTCAGAATTAGATTTTTTTTCAAAATGTCTCAATTTGGCTTTTCTTTTTAAATCATTTTGTGACATTCTCACTGAAGAGACTTGCAATTATTTTCCCTAGACTTCTGCTTTCAGACGTAGTTAATTATGAAGTTATTACCCTATCCGATAATAATCCAATTCAGAGGCAATAATGTAATACATTATTTTATATATATTAAATATTTTTATATGTATTTTTTAGTGCTGTCAAAATTATCGCGTTAACGGCGGTAATTAATTTTTTGAATTAATTGCGTTAAAATATTTAACGCATTTAACGCATGTGCAGAATGGCCCGCCCCATACGTGCCACCAGTGGCAGCGCCAGGGTATGGCTGGGGTAGGCTACACCCATACCAAGAAATGGCTTAGCCCCACCATGAAAAATGATGTTAAAGTAAGCAAAATAAAGTCTGCCAACTCGCGCGGAGTAAATTGCACAGACAGCAGTTAGTAAGATTGATTTCAGTAGCCACGGTTTTGAAAACTTTTGTCACGTAGTGATAGTCTTCTCAATAGAACATCTTTGATAACGGCGTGGTGTTGTTGCAGGAAGTCCCGACGCAGAATACTCTTGCTGTAGTACAGGGCAGAGCCATATAATAGTAATAATATGGCTCTGGTACAGGGGTGCACATAACTGGTACGCAGGTTATGTGCGTAATCTGAAATGCGTACCGTCACTTGTGTCACAAAGCGCATTTGCGTACCGACGTACTTGTGAAGCTTTTCCAGAAGGCGGTTAGATCACCGGACGACAGAGTCGGTCTCCGTGTGCACAGACAGGGCTGCTGTTAACGTCGGTCTGTACAACGGAACTGTGCCAAAACTACGCCAACCGGCTGCGGAGGGAGACTCCCCCCCTCACTGGAGAACTGCGCTAAAACAGCTGATCACAACGTTCACACTCTGTGGTCATGAAGTACTCCACTAGCCCCCCCCCTCTGTCGACTTTCCTGAAGTACTCCCCGCTGATAGAAATCAACACGTAATGAATTAAGACCCCACGGTTTGATGATTGATAGGTGTGTGGGCTGTCTTTCATTTTGACATGCAGAAAAATGTTATAATAAACATAGATACTGTATGTTAAATGGATATATCCGCCTTCTTTCATTTATCTTTCCATTCCCAACAATATACATAAATAAATGGCATATTTTGGACATAGTTCGAATGGTGATTAATCTGATTAATTAATTTTTAAGCTGTGATTAATCTGATTAAAATTTTTAATCGTTTGACAGCCCTAGTATTTTTATATAGTCTTAAAGTTACAACTGGCCCTTTGAGTGCAACCATAATGCTGATGTGGCCCGTGATGAAATTGAGTTTGACACCCCTGCCTTAAACTCATTTGGGAGTGATTACCCATCAGCCCCGGGGGTTGTATGATGGGATCACAAACGGTGTCCTCCAAAAGTCGAGTCCGGTGTCTATGGAGTGTCCTTTGTACTTGTTATAGTTTGGGAAGATTGAAAATCGGTAGGGAAAGTCAGCTAAATCGGTAGGCGGTAGAAACATGTCAAAAGCGCTAGGTATGTATGATATATATTTCGAAATAAATATAACGCAGAATTATATCAGTTGGAGGAACAGGGAACACAAAGTGACATTTTTACAGAATTTCTTGTGTGATATATTTGTATTTATTTATAGAAGGACCATGCATACACATACATTACTCTCAGCAAAGAGAAGAGATGCAATATGCCAGATTATAGCTAATAGCTCATTTCCATCTGTGGCAGGTTCATAACAATCAATAAACAAATAATAACATTGCATGATCTCTATCAGTCAAACAATTTAAAAACCTGATTTAAGTACAGCTCAATAAATTAATACATAGTACACTTCAAATACGCTTACATTGGCCATTGGATGTCTTAGATGAGCTAAATTCGAAACATGTTTTTACACTTGCTGTAGCAAACGCTGAGTCGTGGTACATGTTCAAACTATACACTATATGTATCTCCTAATATATTAATGATTATCATTGAGAGTTTTCATTTCATTTCTCTTGTTTCGTCTCAGATCCAGCTGAAGGACATTTTTGAGACGGACACCGACATCGCTCTGGTTCTGGAGCTGGTGACGGGAGGAGAGCTGTTTGACAGGTAAACACTGTAATTAAACATACTTATAAACCTTATGGAAGCCATGGCATTATAATCAATGCATTTAGCCCAGGGGTGTCAAACCCAAGGCCCGGGGGCCAAATCCGGCCCGTGACTTCATTTTCTGTGGCCCACAAGAGCTTGCAAAGAATATAATATGTTTATTATACGTTACATGACGATTTACAGAAGCACGTTGTCCATAAACTACATGTCCCACAATGCAACTCAAATTTGACTTTTCTCAGAATTTGACTTTTTTTCTTCAAAATATGCTTTTTTTCCCTAGAATTTGACTTTTTTTCTTCAAAATATGCTTTTTTTCCCCAGAATTTGACTTTTTTTCTTCAAAATATGCTTTTTTTCTCAGAATTCTTTTTTCAAAACGTTGCTTTTTTTTCAAAACGTTGCTTTCCCCCCCAAATGTCACTTTGTTCCAGAATTTGGCTTTAAAAAAAAATCATTTTGTGACATTCTCACCGAAGAGACTTGCAATTATTTGCAATGTAATATATAATACATTATTTTATATATATTAAATATTTATATAGTCTTAAAGTTACAACCGGCCCTTTGAGTGCAATCATAATGCTAATGTTGCCCGCAATGAAATTGAATTTGACACCCCTGATTTAGCCCTTTAGACATTTAGCCCTTCTGCCTTACCATGGGCACTGTTGTCTTATTCATCTTTTGATAATTGTGTCTATTTAAAAGAATAGTATTATGGCAACGATGAAAGGGACTTATTCAAATTATGTAATGAATCTTAATGACAGAGTTTCGGAGCATTGAGAACAGAAATACCCCCATTGAAAGCCAATGGCTATCACAGCTTTTTAGGCTTTACATCAAAAACAGCTTTTTACAATTTTCCATCAGATTGAGTCAGAAATGTTTGTGTGTTTCATTTAATTAATGTTCTATTATCAACTAGATGTTTGAGCTGTACTAGTTTGTTTATTGTCGTAGGTAGGTAGGTAGGTAGGTAGGTAGGTAGGTAGGTAGGTAGGTAGGTAGGTAGGTAGGTAGGTAGGTAGGTAGGTAGGTAGGTAGGTAGGTAGGTAGGTAGGTAGGTAGGTAGGTAGGTAGGTAGGTAGGTAGGTAGGTAGGTAGGTAGGTAGGTAGGTGGGTAGGCGGGCAGACGGGCAGGCGGGCAGGCGAGTAGGTGGGTGGATGGATGGATGGATGGATGGATGGATAGATAGATAGATAGATGTTGAAAATGTAATAATTAGGCCTGATGTGATATTTTCTGCTGATGTTTTTCTGCAGGATCGTGGAGCGGGGGTACTACAGTGAGAGAGACGCTGCTCACGTCATCAAACAGATCCTGGAGGCCGTGGCGGTAAGAGCTGCGTTCAGTGTCTGTTCTCACTGTCAGGAAAACCCAGCGCTGTCTGTGTGTCTGTTCTTCATCACAGTCACAGTGGATGATCCAGCTCCATCCTTCTCTCAGTTTATTAGATTACCGTTCGCTTCCTCCATCTCTGTTCAGTCTCTGCTGCTTCGCACACCGATCATAAACCAACTTCTCTCAAACTGATGTTTTTAGGTCGGAAACATTTCACGAAACCAGCACAGAGGCTGTCAGATCTGAGGGCTTTTTAGCTTCCAGTTTCAAGATTCAAGGCTTTTATTGTCATTTGTACTTTGTAGTTATATCAATGACAATCTTAAGTCACAAGCTCCTCCAACAGTGCAACACAATACAACAGATAAAACAGTGCAAGTAAATATAATAAAATATAATAGAAATAGAGCAATTATTTTAAGCTTTCAGTTAGCTTATAGTTCCTCTTGGCTTCTAGGTCCATGCAGGTAACCAAGACTTAGCTTCTAGTTTCTGTTAGCTTGTAGTTCTTTCATTTCATTTCTAGTCTTTAATAAAGTATGTCTTCTTATTCTAGCTGTTGGGGTTAGCTTAGAGTTAGCTTCTAAGTCTTATTAGCTTCTAGCTCTTGCCAGAATCGATGGCTGGACTGTTAATTTAGACTTGGCTTGTTGTTCTTGTTAGCAGACGGTTATTTTAGGGTGACTTTGTAGTTCTTTTTTTCGTGTTAGGGTTAGCTTCCAGGTTCAAAGAGTAAACTTAGATTTAGCTTCTAGTGCTTCTAGGTCAAGACTGTTGACCTATAGTTAGCTTCTAGGTCTTGTTAGCTTCTGGTTCTTCTCAGCTTCTAGGTTGGGACAGCTAATTTAGGGTTACCTTGTAGTTCTTTTTTAGTGTTGGGGTTAGTCTAGGTCTATGTTAGCTTCTCTAGACAGTAAACTTAGAATTAGCTTATGTTCTCGTTAGCGTTTAGGTCCAGACTTCTGACTTAAAGTTAAGTTCTCTTTAGCATCTAGGTTCAGACAGTCAGTTCAGAATTTGCATACAGTCCTTGGGTTAGCTTCTCGTTCGTCTTAGTTAAATGGTGTACTGTTCCTTTAAGGTTCAGTAAATGTTGTACTGTTCCTTTAAGGTTCAGTAAATGTTGTACTGTTCCTTTAAGGTTCAGTAAATGTTGTACTGTTCCTTTAAGGTTCAGTAAATGTTGTACTGTTCCTTTAAGGTTCACTTAATGTTGTACTGTTCCTTTAAGGTTCAGTAAATGTTGTACTGTTCCTTTAAGGTTCACTTAATGCTGTACTGTTCCTTTAAGGTTCACTTAATGTTGTACTGTTCCTTTAAGGTTCAGTAAATGTTGTACTGTTCCTTTAAGGTTCACTTAATGCTGTACTGTTCCTTTAAGGTTCACTTAATGTTGTACTGTTCCTTTAAGGTTCACTTAATGTTGTACTGTTCCTTTAAGGTTCAGTAAATGTTGTACTGTTCCTTTAAGGTTCACTTAATGCTGTACTGTTCCTTTAAGGTTCATTATGAACATGTATGGGCTCTATCGTCTGTTCAGAAGCAGATTTGTTTTGTAGGAGTTCTTCCTCCTCCAGAGAATGATTCACAGTCGTTCTGTTTCTCGGCCGAGTTAATCAAACCTGAAAGTTTAAATGTCGACATGTAACGAGGCGTTCACTGACATGCTTACACAACACTGCACTGTTTATCAGGGCCCAAAATGGTTGAATGTGAAGCTGTGCAGTTACAGAAAAATAAAACTGTTTGGTTTAAGAAGTGGTGATCATTTCAGTTGATGATGTGTTTATAGAACCAAAATTAGATTTAACGTATCTCGACAAACCTCCAGGGTTCCTACGGTCATTAAAAACCTGGACAATTCATGGGAATTCAAAATGCTAATTCCAGGCCCTGTAAAAGTTATGGAAAACAATATTGTTCCCAAAGTTTTGGAAAAGTCGTGGAAAAGTAACTAAAGTTGCATCAAATATAATTTATATTTTATCTAATCACCGAAATAGTGATACTATAATGATAATAAATACTGTATCGTAAAGTAATGAAACGTAAAATGGCTTTTAACTGTCGAGGTGTTTTGCTGGTGAGAGATTTTAGTAGAAGCTAGTAAGCCTATTTGATTTGTTTTAGATCGGCAGAACATGTTTCAGATGCAGACCTTATTTTCCTGTTCCATGTTAAAATACTGCAGTCGCTTTACCGCACCGTTGTGACGAAAAGGGAGCTGAGCCAGAAAGCAAAGCTCTCTGTCTACCGGGCCATTTTCGTTCCTACCCTCACCTATGGTCCTGAAGGATGGGTCGTGACCGAAAGAACGAGATCGCGGATACAAGCGGCCGAGATGGGTTTCCTCCGCAGGGTGGCTGGTGTCTCCCTTAGAGATAAGGTGAGAAGTTCGGTCATCAGGGAGGGACTCAGAGTTGAGCCGCTCCTCCTTCGCGTCGAAAGGAGCCAGTTGAGGTGGTTCGGGCACCTAGTTAGGATGCCACCTGGGCGCCTCCCTAGGGAGGTGTTCCAGGCACGTCCAGCTGGGAAGAGACCAAGGGGTAGACCTAGGACCAGGTGGAGGGATTATATCTCTTCGCTGGCCTGGGAGCGCCTTGGGACCCCCCAGTCAGAACTGGTTGATGAGGGGAAAGGGACGTTTGGGGCTCTCTGCTGGAACTGCTACCCCGAGACCCGACCACGGATAGGCGGGAGAAGATGGATGGATGTTAAAATAAACCATTTTCAGTGGTACCGCTGAGAAAGAGTCATTTATTTGGTCATGGGAAATGAGGTAAAGGTCCTGGAGAAGTCATTGAAAATCATTGGTGAAAAAGTGTACGAACCCTGAAACCTTCTGTACTGGATTATTATGTGTTTCATTTCAGTGTATATTGATTTATGTGAATATTTTATTTATTTTGTAATTAATGTATGTGTTTCCCTGCCGGGTGTTGCCTTAGCTTCTGTTGTGAGTTGCTTGAGCTGCAATAGTTTGTTGCAGTGGTGAGGTGCTGTAGTTGCTGTAGTTTCAGCAGTAAGTTGCAGTTGTTGCTGTAGTTGTAGTATTTTGCTTTAGTTTCAGTAGTTAGTTGCCTGTGTAGCTTTGGTCGTGGTCAATTCATTAGTTAGTTGCAGATGTTGCTGTAGTTGCGATAGTTAGTTGCCTGGGCAGCTGTGTTTGCGTAAAATTCATTAGTTAGTTGCAGGTATTGCTGTTGTTGTGGAAGTTGCAGAACTGAGTGGCAGGTATCTTTAACTTGCATTAATTGGTTCAGGTGTTGCTATACAGTAGATGGTTGCTGTAGTTGCAGTGGTTGCAGAAGTAAGTTGCCGTAGTTGGTTGCTGTGGTTACAGAAGTAAGTTGCCGTAGTTGGTTGCTGTGGTTACAGAAGTAAGTTGCCGTAGTTGGTTGCTGTGGTTACTTTAGTTGCGTTAGTGAGTTGCAGGTGTTGCTGGCAGCAGCGTAGTTGCAAACAGCAGCGGCGTGCAGCAGCTGCAGGTCTCTTATACAACAACAGCTTCCATCCTGCTGCTGAACAGATTAAAACCAGAGAGGATTAATACACACGCACACACACACACACACACACACACACCACACAAACAAATAAATACACACTAAAATATAAACACACTCTGACCACAGCTGACCTACATCCACCACGCAGAGAAACATACGCCTGTGTGTCTTTGTGTGTTAGTGTAGGTGTGTGTGTGTACTAGGATTACAGTACAGTTGTATTTGCTGTATCGTGTGTGTGTGTGTGTGTGTGTGTGTGTGTGTGTGTGTGTGTGTGTGTGTGTGTGTGTGTGTGTGTGTGTGTGTGTGTGTGTGTGGCATTAATCTGTGGCGCAGAAGCATCCTACAGCCCCTGAACACATCAACATATTTCTTTTGACTCGGGTCGTGACCCCCCGATGGGACGGCTCTTATTTTCTGACAGTTTCACTATCAGTGACGAGCAGACTGACGTTAAGCAGAGCGGAGCTGCGACTTCAGGACATCTCGGGGATTCATTTCCAGGTTTTCTCCGTGAGCAATATGTAAACGAGACAGATACCAGATAACAATTTGACATGTTAGCTGTAGAGAAAACGACATATCGGACGCTTGTTTGATAGATTTACATTTTTTTAAAGAAAGACTAGAAAGCAGAAAAGCTTCTAATATTTCCCAAAAAGTTTCTTCTAATGAAACTCAATGATAAACAACATCAAAATCCCTCTGAAACACACAGCAAATCTAATTTGATCAGCACACAATAGAAATAAATAACCATTAAAGATTTTTATAATCAGAAATAGATACAATTTAAATCCAAGAAAAGCTTGATTCTACTCTATACAGTTTAAACAAATACATTTATATGGAAAATCATTGCAATTAGAGACAATTATTTTAGAAAATATACTTAATTATATTTTCTATTAAATTTAAAAATCTTACCAGCCTTCAGCTTTTTTTAAACTTTCATCCACCTTTCCAAATGTTTTTTAGTATAACTATTTCAATGTGAGATGCTTCCTTCCAAAAAAAACGTTTGAAACTATTTGGTCTTCGCTCGGACTCTGATCTGAGGAAAGGAAGTGAGAGTGAAGAGAGCAGCAGGGCATGCTGGGAGCTGGAGAAATATGCCATCTGTCAGTCCATCCTGCCAAATCCCACACACACACACACACACACACACACACACACACACACACACACACACACACACACACACACACACACACACACACACACACACACACACACACACACACACACACACACATACCATGTATACATCACTTCAGGGGACATTACATTGACTTACATGCATTTCCTGGAGACTTATCCTAACCTTAACCATAACCAACACATGCCTTACCCTTACCCTAACCCTAACCAAGTCTTCACCCTAAAATTAACGATTCCCTTATGGGGACCTCCAATTTGTCCCCATAAGGGAGGCGAGTCCCCACACGTGACTGTGTAAACAGATTTATATTGTGGATGTAAAAGAACACTGCTGTCTCTACGATAACTTGCACACAATATGTTTGGAGATGGAAAATGGTTGGAGAAGCAAATGACTGTTCCAATAATACTCCCGTTAACATGCAACCGTACATTTCCAGATAAATATGAAACCTCCTCATGCTGACAGTCCGACAGGTTTGCCCTTTAAAGTAAAAACTACACCCACAAATAGATCATTTTTCATCACTTGTCATGGCTCTTGGCCGTGACAAAAAGAATGGGAAAAGACACGAGGTACGGGTATAGTAAATGTATTTATTATACCTAAACAAACTATGGAAGCTACCAACATGAGGTGTGTGAGTCTGTGATATCAGTAGTGTAGGTGTGGATGTGTGAGCATGATGTAGTGTGTTATGACAAAAACCAAGAGGATGCGGAACAAATGACAAACACGTACTGTAGCAGCACTCAGGAAGGAGTTGGCTCCCAATCAAGTGTCCCCTTCAAATCCAGAAAGGAGAATTGTTAGGTAACACACTACTGGGAGGAGTAAGACTGAAGTCGTAACATATTACTTTGATATCTTGAAAAATATCAAATGTTTCCGACATGCCTTTATGGCAGTGGTTTTCAAACTGTGGGGCGCGACCCCTGGTGGGTCGTGGAGGTACTGCAGGGGGGGCGCGGGAAGAAATTGTAAACAAACACTGTTCGAAAATAAATCTACAAAATGGAGAAGTTTTTAACACGGCCGTCAGAGCAGCTGAGTCCGGAGCTTAATGTCGTTTTGTCCGATGTTATAACCACCTTCAGTTACATCAAAACAAGACCACTGAAAGCTCGCCTTTTCTCTGCTTTGTGCGAGGGGATGGGCTCCGAGTACACAGCTGTTCTGTTTCACAGCGAGTCCCGATCGGTCCCGATGGCTCTCTCGCGGAAAAGTGCTGTCCAGGGTGCTGGCGCTTAAAGATGAGATCAGAATCTTCTTGGAGGAGGAGGGGAACGATCTTGCCATTGATAGGCTATGTGTGAAATAGGAATTGTATGGTGATGTGATCGTTTGCAACCTGCAGTAGAAATAGTAGTTCAGTGTTCATTCATATATTTTCCTTAAATCTATTTTTCACTTTGTGTAATCCATAATAAAATATAAAATGATAGTTGGATCTTTGTATCTTCTTATTATTAGCAAAGAAAATGTAATGTTTTTACAACAATATATAATTAATCCTACCAATATAGATGGGAACCGGGTTGGGGGGTCCCGAACATATTTCCAATACCCAAGGGGGTCCCGACTGAAAAAGTTTGGGAAGCACTGCTTTATGGTGAACGAAGAATGTAAGAAGTGTGAAAAGTCTGGATGCATGGAAGTAAATGGGGGGCCACGGTGAACCACAGCAAAACTAAATCAAAACATCCTAATACAAACTCTCCCATACGGTATAATCCAAGTGCTTATCCATACACTCTTTCACAAACTCATGACTTTGATATAAAACGGTACGTCCACACAGCAGCTTTTCGAAAATCTTGGAGCTGGGCATGTCTGAGAGCTTGGGGATTTTTTGCAAGCAATGCGACCAACAACCAACCACATGAATCTCCCGCCCCCGACATACAAAGCAAAAAAAAACGGGGATTTTATGCGAGCAATATATATATATATAAACTCCCCAAACAGGCGAAAACCTACCAGTTCCACCCACTGTCTCTGCCACCTCCCTCCATGCCGGGTTCCTCCGGTTTGTATCCCGGTAATAGTTCTGGTCGTAAAGAACCGGGTGATTTGCTACCGTAACTTCTCGTTTGGAATATGAGGAAATGAACTGCGGTCTGGTTCTCCCTGCGTACACGCGGTTTGATTGGCTAGCGCTTCTACTGTCAGATTTGCATAAACGTGTTTGATTGGCTGGCGCTTCCAGCTCAGCTTCAAAAGTTGAACATTGCTCAACTTTGGAATCCTGGAAATCCTGGACATCCTGGAAATCTTCGCTTCGCTCCCCCACAATGCAGTTCGGCGAAAAGCAAGGCAAAGTGACGTCATCCCCATTCAAAGTCAACGGGCAGAGAAGCGTTGGAAGCGGTGGAAGATGCTTCTGAAGCTGCGGTGTGGACGTACCGTTACTGTTTAATAAATGTCTTCATAAATAGACTTATGCTTTTGCAGACGCTCTACTCGTGTTTCACTAAGAAATGAATGTATTGTCATCAAAACAAAATGATGTTTCCAAGCTGTTCTTTTCCTGGCCATGCATGACCAAGGACTCCGACGACAGAAATAGACTGTCCTGTCTATCTGTCCAAAGAATGCTGTTAAAGCCGAATAACATATTGGCATCAACCCATATCCCACATGTCTAAATTCGGGGAAAGAGTTACAAGAACAGTGAAAATAGTGGAGCATTAATGTTAAGTCAGTGTTAATTCTGCATTAAACTGTGTGTGTGTGTGTGTGTGTGTGTGTGTGTGTGTGTGTGTGTGTGTGTGTGTGTGTGTGTGTGTGTGTGTGTGTGTGTGTGTGTGTGTGTGTGTGTGTCCCAGTATCTCCATGAGAACGGCGTGGTGCATCGTGACCTGAAACCAGAGAACCTGCTGTACGCTGATCTGTCGCTGGACGCTCCGCTGAAGATCGGTAACACAAATAAACACCTTCACCCTCATGAGACTTTGACTGCAACAACACGCATCTGATGTTATGTACATCTCTGGGAAAGATTCATCCATGAGGGTAACGGGACAAGAGTACATGTGACTGTCCGCCACTACAATTCATCTGGAGATAACAGAAACATTATACGGTCTTATTACACGGCTTAGTTGAATACTCGATTCTGATTGGTCAATTCAGAACATGTGACACGTTTTTAAAGGTCACCGATTATACAAAATCAACTTGTTCATGTCTTTTCCACATCAACATGTGTCCCCTCTTCTTCATGTCTCTTCAACATCAACATGTGTCCCCTCTTCTACATGTCTCTTCTACATCAACATGTGTCCCCTCTTCTTCGTGTCTCTTCTACATCAACATGTGTCCCCTCTTCTCCATGTCTCTTCTACATCAACATGTGTCCCCTCTTCTTCATGTCTCTTCAACATCAACATGTGTCCCCTCTTCTACATGTCTCTTCTACATCAACATGTGTCCCCTCTTCTTCGTGTCTCTTCTACATCAACATGTGTCCCCTCTTCTCCATGTCTCTTCTACATCAACATGTGTCCCCTCTTCTTCATGTCTCTTCTACATCAACATGTGTCCCCTCTCCTTCATGTCTCTTCTACATCAACATGTGTCCCCTCTTCTCCATGTCTCTTCTACATCAACATGTGTCCCCTCTTCTTCATGTCTCCTCTACATCAACATGTGTCCCCTCTTCTTCATGTCTCTTCAACATCAACATGTGTCCCCTCTTCTTCGTGTCTCTTCTACATCAACATGTGTCCCCTCTTCTTCGTGTCTCTTCTACATCAACATGTGTCCCCTCTTCTTCATGTCTCCTCTACATCAACATGTGTCCCCTCTTCTTCATGTCTCTTCAACATCAACATGTGTCCCCTCTTCTCCATGTCTCTTCTACATCAACATGTGTCCCCTCTTCTCCATGTCTCTTCTACATCAACATGTGTCCCCTCTTCTCCATGTCTCTTCTACATCAACATGTGTCCCCTCTTCTTCATGTCTCTTCTACATCAACATGTGTCCCCTCTTCTTCATGTCTCTTCTACATCAACATGTGTCCCCTCTTCTTCATGTCTCTTCTACATCAACATGTGTCCCCTCTTCCTCATGTCTCTTCTACATTCACATGTGTCCCCTCTTCTTCATGTCTCTTCTACATCAACCTGTGTCCCCTCTTCTCCATGTCTCTTCTACATCAACATGTGTCCCCTCTTCTTCATGTCTCTTCTACATCAACACGTGTCCCCTCTTCTCCATGTCTCTTCTACATCAACATGTGTCCCCTCTTCCTCATGTCTCTTCTACATCAACATGTGTCCCCTCTTCTTCATGTCTCTTCTACATCAACATGTGTCCCCTCTCTTCATGTCTCTTCTACATCAACATGTGTCCCCTCTTCTTCATGTCTATTCTACATCAACATGTGTCCCCTCTTCTCCATGTCTCTTCTACATCAACATGTGTCCCCTCTTCTTCATGTCTCTTCTACATCAACATGTGTCCCCTCTTCTTCATGTCTCTTCTACATCAACATGTGTCTCCTCTTCTCCATGTCTCTTCTACATCAACAAGTGTCCCCTCTCCTTCATGTCTCTTCTACATCAACATGTGTCCCCTCTTCTCCATGTCTCTTCTACATTAACATGTGTCCCCTCTTCTTCATGTCTCTTCTACATCAACACGTGTCCCCTCTTCTTCATGTCTCTTCTACATCAACCTGTGTCCCCTCTTCTTCATGTCTCTTCTCCATCAACATGTGTCCCCTCTTCTTCATGTCTCTTCTACATCAACATGTGTCCCCTCTTCTTCATGTCTCTTCTACATCAACATGTGTCCCCTCTTCTTCATGTCTCTTCTACATCAACATGTGTCCCCTCTTCTTCATGTCTCTTCTACATCAACATGTGTCCCCTCTTCTTCATGTCTCTTCTACATCAACATGTGTCCCCTCTTCTTCATGTCTCTTCTACATCACCATGTGTCCCCTCTTCTTCATGTCTCTTCTACATCAACATGTGTCCCCTCTTCTTCATGTCTCTTCTACATCAACATGTGTCCCCTCTTCCTCATGTCTCTTCTACATTCACATGTGTCCCCTCTTCTTCATGTCTCTTCTACATCAACATGTGTCCCCTCTTCCTCATGTCTCTTCTACATTAACATGTGTCCCCTCTTCTTCATGTCTCTTCTACATCAACATGTGTCCCCTCTTCGTCATGTCTCTTCTACATCAACATGTGTCCCCTCTTCTTCATGTCTCTTCTACATCAACATGTGTCCTCTCTTCTCCATGTCTCTTCTACATCAACATGTGTCCCCTCTTCTTCATGTCTCTTCTACATCAACATGTGTCCCCTCTTCTCCATGTCTCTTCTACATTCACATGTGTCCCCTCTTCTTCATGTCTCTTCTACATCAACATGTGTCCCCTCTTCTTCATGTCTCTTCTACATCAACATGTGTCCCCTCTTCTTCATGTCTCTTCTACATCAACATGTGTCCCCTCTTCCTCATGTCTCTTCTACATTAACATGTGTCCCCTCTTCTTCATGTCTCTTCTACATCAACATGTGTCCCCTCTTCTTCATGTCTCTTCTACATCAACATGTGTCCCCTCTTCTTCATGTCTCTTCTACATCAACATGTGTCCCCTCTTCTTCATGTCTCTTCTACATCAACATGTGTCCCCTTATCACCTGAATCTGTCTCTCAGAGGGGCGTGGGGAGGGGCTCCTTGTTTTCATCTAAAGTAACAGACAGAGAATCAGCACTTTGGAAACAGGGCTGAAACAGAGGGGATTATGGGTAATGCTGCAATGATCTGTTTGGTGTTTCAGCCAATCAGAGACAGGCTCTGGATATATCTGAAACCTATAATATATTGATGAGAAACAGTATGATAGGGGACCTTTAATCCAGTACGCTGTCAGGGACTATAATGACCGTTGCTAAGGAGGATCAAGAAAGAGAAAGGACAAGAGGTTAAAAGACGGAGCGCTGGACGTCAGATAAATGAGCAGAAGACGGCAGACAGGAAGTGAACACTAACTGGAACACGGTATGGGTTCCTGTCCTGTCCTTCAGTTTGAACACAATGAGAATTTAACAGACTCCTCATCAGGTCCAGTTATTCGGCGGATCTGCCTCCAGATGGCCGGCCTGCAGCGAGCGTCTACATTCAGCCTCCTCTTTCTCACCAACACTTCCCTTCACTTTCCTCCGCTCCTCTTCACGCCCTCATTCCACTTTAAATAGAAGCTGCAGAAACACCTCGGAGCAAGAAACAGCTTTTCAACAGCCGGGGGGAAACGATGAATCATATGTTTTCATTTCAAATTAACAGAGGAATGTTCTTTCTCTCTTACAGCCGACTTTGGTCTTTCAAAAATCATCGATGATCAGGTGACCATGAAGACGGTCTGTGGCACGCCGGGCTACTGCGGTGAGTTTATCAGTGTGTAGTGTCTCTACTTTAAAGAGTCCTCTCCTGCTGATGTTCAGGTGTATATCAGTATGTAGTGTCTCTACTTTAAAGAGTCCTCTCCTGCTGATGTTCAGGTGTATATCAGTATGTAGTGTCTCTACTTTAAAGAGTCCTCTCCTGCTGATGTTCAGGTGTATATCAGTATGTAGTGTCTCTACTTTAAAGAATCCTCTCCTGCTGGTGTTCAGGTGTATATCAGTATTTAGTGTCTCTACTTTAAAGAGTCCTCTCCTGCTGATGTTCAGGTGTATATCAGTATGTAGTGTCTCTACTTTAAAGAGTCCTCTCCTGCTGATGTTCAGGTGTATATCAGTATGTAGTGTCTCTACTTTAAAGAGTCCTCTCCTGCTGATGTTCAGGTGTATATCAGTATGTAGTGTCTCTACTTTAAAGAGTCCTCTCCTGCTGATGTTCAGGTGTATATCAGTATGTAGTGTCTCTACTTTAAAGAGTCCTCTCCTGCTGATGTTCAGGTGTATATCAGTATGTAGTGTCTCTACTTTAAAGAGTCCTCTCCTGCTGATGTTCAGGTGTATATCAGTATGTAGTGTCTCTACTTTAAAGAGTCCTCTCCTGCTGATGTTCAGGTGTATATCAGTATGTAGTGTCTCTACTTTAAAGAGTCCTCTCCTGCTGATGTTCAGGTGTGTATCAGTATGTAGTGTCTCTACTTTAAAGAGTCCTCTCCTGCTGATGTTCAGGTGTATATCAGTATGTAGTGTCTCTACTTTAAAGAGTCCTCTCCTGCTGATGTTCAGGTGTATATCAGTATGTAGTGTCTCTACTTTAAAGAGTCCTCTCCTGCTGATGTTCAGGTGTGTATCAGTATGTAGTGTCTCTACTTTAAAGAGTCCTCTCCTGCTGATGTTCAGGTGTATATCAGTATGTAGTGTCTCTACTTTAAAGAGTCCTCTCCGGCTGATGTTCAGGTGTATATCAGTATGTAGTGTCTCTACTTTAAAGAGTCCTCTCCTGCTGATGTTCAGGTGTATATCAGTATGTAGTGTCTCTACTTTAAAGAGTCCTCTCCTGCTGATGTTCAGGTGTATATCAGTATGTAGTGTCTCTACTTTAAAGAGTCCTCTCCTGCTGATGTTCAGGTGTATATCAGTATGTAGTGTCTCTACTTTAAAGAGTCCTCTCCTGCTGATGTTCAAGTGTATATCAGTATGTAGTGTCTCTACTTTAAAGAGTCCTCTCCTGCTGATGTTCAGGTGTATATCAGTATGTAGTGTCTCTACTTTAAAGAGTCCTCTCCTGCTGATGTTCAGGTGTATATCAGTATGTAGTGTCTCTACTTTAAAGAGTCCTCTCCTGCTGATGTTCAGGTGTGTATCAGTATGTAGTGTCTCTACTTTAAAGAGTCCTCTCCTGCTGATGTTCAAGTGTATATCAGTATGTAGTGTCTCTACTTTAAAGAGTCCTCTCCTGCTGATGTTCAGGTGTATATCAGTATGTAGTGTCTCTACTTTAAAGAGTCCTCTCCTGCTGATGTTCAGGTGTATATCAGTATGTAGTGTCTCTACTTTAAAGAGTCCTCTCCTGCTGATGTTCAGGTGTATATCAGTATGTAGTGTCTCTACTTTAAAGAGTCCTCTCCTGCTGATGTCCAGGTGTATATCAGTATATAGTGTCTCTACTTTAAAGAGTCCTCTCCAGCTGATGTTCAGGTGTATATCAGTATGTAGTGTCTCTACTTTAAAGAGTCCTCTCCTGCTGATGTTCAGGTGTATATCAGTGTGTAGAGTCTCTACTTTAAAGAGTCCTCTCCTGCTGATGTTCAGGTTCATATCAGTATGTAGTGTCTCTACTTTAAAGAGTCCTCTCCTGCTGATGTTCAGGTGTATATCAGTATGTAGTGTCTCTACTTTAAAGAGTCCTCTCCTGCTGATGTTCAGGTGTATATCAGTATGTAGTGTCTCTACTTTAAAGAGTCCTCTCCTGCTGATGTTCATGTGTATATCAGTATGTAGTGTCTCTACTTTAAAGAGTCCTCTCCTGCTGATGTTCAGGTGTATATCAGTATGTAGTGTCTCTACTTTAAAGAGTCCTCTCCTGCTGATGTTCAGGTTCATATCAGTATGTAGTGTCTCTACTTTAAAGAGTCCTCTCCTGCTGATGTTCAGGTGTATATCAGTATGTAGTGTCTCTACTTTAAAGAGTCCTCTCCTGCTGATGTTCAGGTGTATATCAGTATGTAGTGTCTCTACTTTAAAGAGTCCTCTCCTGCTGATGTTCATGTGTATATCAGTATGTAGTGTCTCTACTTTAAAGAGTCCTCTCCTGCTGATGTTCAGGTGTATATCAGTATGTAGTGTCTCTACTTTAAAGAGTCCTCTCCTGCTGATGTTCAGGTGTATATCAGTATGTAGTGTCTCTACTTTAAAGAGTCCTCTCCTGCTGATGTTCAAGTGTGTATCAGTATGTAGTGTCTCTACTTTAAAGAGTCCTCTCCTGCTGATGTTCAGGTGTATATCAGTATGTAGTGTCTCTACTTTAAAGAGTCCTCTCCTGCTGATGTTCAGGTGTATATCAGTATGTAGTGTCTCTACTTTAAAGAGTCCTCTTTAAAACCCCACCCAAAAAGGAGTAAAGAGCCCCTTTAATTATGTAGTTCTTAAAAAACATCGCTTTACTTTAACTCGGCCTCAACGATGATAGTCAGACTCAGAATCTGAACATCTTTATACAGAGGGGAAATGTTCATTGTTGAAGCAAAAGCGAACAGCCAAAAATAGCAACATATTAATTAAGAGGCATGAATAAAATATTAAAGATAAAAATAGAAATTACCATTTACAAAAATACACATCAGAAGTACCAGTAACAGTATCTTTTAGTTGAAGTACCGTATCATGTCAGCTGGTCAATGACCTGTGTTGTCGCTTTGATGTCCGACAGCGGCTGCAGCGATGCGTTCACTGCACCCGCTGCTCTGTGGGATTTCACATTACTCTCAGTTGGAGCTTCTGTCGGCCATCTGGCGTCTAACGGGCTCTTCTCTCTCTCTGCGCCCGTAGCTCCGGAGATCCTGCGAGGGAACGCGTACGGCCCCGAGGTGGACATGTGGTCGGTGGGCGTCATCCTCTACATCCTGTGAGTCCGATCACACCACACACATCAGAGACATTAGCATTCATCACTCTGTCTGTCTCAGAACATCAACATGTGTCCCCTCTTCTCCATGTCTCTTCTACATCAACATGTGTCCCCTCTTCTCCATGTCTCTTCTACATCAGCATGTGTCCCCTCTTCTTCATGTCTCCTCTACATCAACATGTGTCCCCTCTTCTTCATGTCTCTTCTACATCAACATGTGTCCCCTCTTCTTCATGTCTCTTCTACATCAGCATGTGTCCCCTCTTCTTCATGTCTCTTCTACATCAACATGTGTCTCCTCTTCTTCATGTCTCTTCTACATCAACATGTGTCCCCTCTTCTTCATGTCTCTTCTTCATCAACATGTGTCCCCTCTGTGGAAAGAGACTCTGAAAGTTTCAGGAACAAAGATTCTCTCTCTTTTTGATCCATTTCTATAAAAACCTGTCTGAAAATGAGCTGATCAGATTTTGCCCACTTTGTGATGTCATAACGATTTTTTGTCTTGTGTAACCATTAGCCAATCAGCAACCAAGGTAACCCCCGCCCCCCCCCCCTCCCCCTTATCACCTGAATCTCCTCCTATGGGGGCTTTCACACCAACGTGGTTTCCAGGGCCGGTTCGGAGCTAGAGCCTGAAAAGCACCGGTCTTTCCTGTTCACACCGCAGCGGAGCCGCCTCTAAGCTCCGGAATCTGGTTCGTTTCAAGCACCAAACATTTTTCGGTCTAGAAGCAAGAACCGCATACGTCACGCTTACGTCAGAGGGGGGCGGGATTAACCTGAGCTAACAGTTAAAGGCGAGTACAAGTTGTAACAAGCAGTAGTGCTGAGCAAAGTGACTAGAACGCAACCACACACACAACAAAAACACACTTTATAAAGTCAGGCAACACTAACCAGGCTTCGTGTGATTCTGTTTATTTGGGCCTTACTTTGACCGTCCGTTCACTGTTATCGATCATTGTGGAGAGAGGCAGACGTGCTGTTTTGTATTATAGCAGCTATCGGATGGAATCAATACATGGGCTGCACAGGTTGTCGTGTCCGACTATCACAAGCAGAATCATAATGAAAAATACGCCGGTAAAATGTGCCTGAAGAAAACGGCTTATGCCACAATAGGATAGCAATAGCAAGATAGTCAGTTTAGCTTCGGTTGCTATGCTAACATCACCCATTTTATACCGCATAACCTTTCATAACAGCGTTGTGATGCCAAACAGCGTCAATTCAGACTGACACACATTCACTCTTAGGGGAACTGGGGATATGCATCAGCTGCTTGTGTGAGCAGTGAATACTTTAGAGCGGCCGCTGCAGTGTGAGCTAACGGGAGCTAACGGGAGAATAAACTCTGTGGAAGAGCAGCACTGCAGCGGTCGGTAAATGCTGCAGAAACACATTAATAAACAATGAACCACGGCACTCTGGAGAAAAGTATAAAGTTGGAGAAGTCGTTATTTAATTTAATCTGGCTTCGTGTGATTAAAAGCAGGGCTGCCCCTCCCTACGGGCCAATCACGCAGGCTGCAGGGGGCCCCGCCCAGAGGGCCTCAGCTGCTGTGTGCAATTCTCCGTGCACCCCCCGCGAGAGGTGACAAGGGGAGCACGTCTGTAACCCGACACCGTTGCAATGAATCGACATCTGACCAATCACGGCTTTGATACGGCCACTAGTGCAGGTGAAGAGATGTCGGTGAAAAGACAGTTTCAGTCCGGCGCAAGCAAGAGGGGAAAAAAACAAAACATGAAGAAACTAGAGCATCACTCGAAGGTGGGTTATTGTATGAGTCAAATGTACAACTTGCGAATGTTGTATAAGTCAAATTGCCAATTTAAAACATCAGCTGCAATTCACGACATGAAGCATATAGGCTAATGGAGATGCAGTTATTTCCATCATTCTTTGTTTAACATTCATTCAAGTATGTTATGCTTTGTATCTGCTAATGTACAGGAGGAAGAGTGATACACTGTCTGTCTAGTTGGCTTACATAACAGTTAAAGTTTACAGCCTAAAAAACATGGAGCATTTTTCCCCCTTTTATTCATTTTATGTCAATTTGCACATTTCATGGTGACGCTCAGCCTCTCCCCTTAACTCCTAACAGTCATCGTCATGTCAACAACAACACAGAGAAATACTGATAGGAATGTGTGTGTAGTTGTTGACACATTGCTGACAGAGGGAACTACAATACAGATTTAAGAAACATCAGTTTTTGAGCATGTCATAAGCATGTTTTGTCTTGACTATATTACAACTATATTATAATAAAATAATATAGTATTTATATTATTGAATTGATTATGATTATTAGTAGAAGTAGTTTATTTGCATTAATTATATTGTAATCTTTTTGAGGCTAGTATTTGGCAGGAAATGCAGACGTATTCACCTGTAAACGCATACTGAACGACATACATGCACATTTACCATTTACCTCACTGTATACAAAAGTAACTGTGTTGATAATAATAATAATAATAATAAACAGGAATTATATTTGCACAGTAGCCACTTTGTTGGGGGGGGGGCTCATCTCACAATGTCGCTTGGGGCCCCAAGTTCGCCAGGGGCGGCCCTGATTAAAAGCAACACGATCATCGACCCGACGCAGTCCCCCGTTGTTGTAGTAGTGAGCGCCGTTGGGGAGAAAATCAGCGACGTAAACGGTGATGTCATGACGCGGCAGCGGCAGCACCAGTCGGGCTCTGGGCGGTGTGAACAAAACGGGGGCTGAAAAGAAAAACCGGTTCCGAACCAGAAAAGCTCTAGCACGGAGCAAGAACGGGAACCGCGTTGGTGTGAAAGCCCTACTAGAGCACCATTGAGTTCTTTGTAACCAGATGTCTCTCAGAGGGGCGTGGGGAGGGGCTCCTTATTTTCATCTAAAGTAACAGACAGAGAATCAGCACTTTGGAAACAGGGCTGAAACAGAGGGGATTATGGGTAATGCTGCCATGATCTGTTTGGTGTTTCAGCCAATCAGAGACAGGCTCTGGATATATCTGAGACCTGTGATATATTGATGAAGAACAGTGTTATAGGGGACCTTTAAGAGGGACAGTGCACATTAATTAACATTACAAATAACCGATGCATCATAATTCTCATTACCATTGAAAAATATGTTAAATTATTTGTTTGGGTTTCACTGTCTGTCTCATAACAGTGATTTTATTCGTTTACTTAAGAGGGACAGTGCACATTAATTAACATAAAAAAGTTGTGATTATTTTGGCTGATATTTCAATATCCATATCCAGTCATTCACAATATTGCAAGGATTTTCGCATCATAATTCTCATACCATTGAAAAATATATTCAATTATTAGGGTGTAATGTATTGAAGAGGATCTGTCCCAAACAAAAGAGTTTTTTTTAATGTCTTTCGAATACAATTTGTAGCTTGGAATATCTCTTAATTGTGCAACTATACTGTATATATGTGGCTATAAATGCACCAGAGATATTATATTATCATCTGAATTCTCTCGACAGATGTGTTATTGTTCAATAAGAGTATAATAGGAGACCAACCTGTTAACCCCTGATTTTTTTTATACACACTCACACAAATATTTTTAATATTTTTTTAAGAATATTTTTTTTTATTTAAATATTTAAAAAAAAAATTTTTTGAATGGAATGAATACCTATAGTGATTATTCAATGTAATACAATGATTTTTATAGTCTGGTATCTGAAAAAGGTCAAATGGCACTGATGGAACCAAATGTGCCCAAAGCTTATTCCGCCTGGACTTTATTTTCATAAATCTCTCTAAAAAGGTCAAATGTCACTTGTTTTGCCTCAATCTTGATACAGGGTACTTATTATATGTTATAATTTGGATTCCTAAAGCTTTTAGGCTACTAACCCATCATTCAAGGTTGGTCTTCACTATAAGTAATGGGTTTTCTTTAGGCGGAGACAGGAATTTACATTTTTTTGCTATGTTCCATCTGAATTTACTCTGACACAGAAACATCTATATTGATTCTGACACTTCTACATCCAACTCACAGATGTAACCTTGCTTTGATAACAAAAATTATTCATATAAACCTTTTAGAAGTGAAGTTACAGTCATTTGTTCTGGGAATGTCATTTTCGAGCCTGAAACCTGAAAAACAGGCTCGGGGTTTAACAGGACATGCAACATAGAGACTCACAATACGAAGACATGCCAATTTCCTATTGCCTTCGTGTTCCCCTCCTTACTTTGGTGTTCGGTCCTGTTTTAACTGCTATATATTAACACAAAAACCATTAATCATCACCACATTTCATTTAACACCCTTTCAAACTGTAAATATTGTATTGATAAGAAAACAAACGTGAAAAAGCAGCAATACGGGGACAGAGGACAGTCTAGTGAATATTCATTTTGTGCTGACAGATCTCAGTACTAATGTGAAACACAGCTTCCTGTTTATCAATTTCCTCAGACGTGTTAATGGAGACTATAAATGGGTTTACTGTCGATAACGACTTAATGTCGGCGTACAGGCGGAAATGTTCTGATCACTCAGTTTTAATGTCACAGAAGCCCAGAGACTCAGATGAGAAAAATCTGGTTGCTGGATAATCTTTTTTTATTCCTTTTTTAAAAAACTGTAAAATGTTTCTTTATTTTTGTAGTACTCGTTTCGGCCACAAGAGGGCGGAGTGCACCACTACCCCATGTTCTAAATTAGATTTCTAATAAGAATATTACATGTCAATTCTATAGAGCTTTGTTTAATACAAGGACGCGTTTTACCAAAAAACAACATTTTAAACAAGCTTACAAACAAACAAGATGCAATACAATTAATCAGAAAAGAAAAACAAGCATCATTTAGAGCAGGGGTGTCAAACTCAAGGCCCGGGGGCCAAATCCGGCCCGCAACCTCATTTTCTGTGGCCCCGCAAGAGCTTGCAAAGAATATAATATGTTTATTATACGGTTACATGCCGCTTTACAGAAGCACGTTGCCCATAAACTACATATCCCACGATGCATCTTGTTTTGTGACATGCACACTGAAGAGACTTGCAATTATTTGCCCTGGACTTCTGCTTTCAGACGTAGTTAATTATGAAGTTATTACCCTATCCGATAATAATCCAATGCAGAGGCAATAATGTAATATATAATACATTGTTTTATATATATTTATATATGTATTTTTATATAGTCTTAAAGTTACAACCTAAAACTAATGTGGCCCGTGATGAAATTGAGTTTGACACCCCTGATTTAGAGTATAGCAGAAACAAGCAGATACAAAAACAGAAGATTATCATTGATTTTTATACATTTCTACCCAAACAGAAAGACGTGTCCGCTGACTTTCCCAAAATGCCTTTAACTTGTGTTTAAAATGCATGAAAAAGTGAAAACTCACCTGAAAGAAAACATGAATGCTTTTTAGTATTTAGAGCCTCTTGTGGCCCAAAATGGGTATTACAATGCCCAACGCTTTAAAAAAAGTGATCCAGCAAAACATTTTATTCACCTGTGCTAAACACAGAAGAGAAAAAGTGTTGATCCGACTTAGAAAATCCATCCATCCATCTTCTCCCGCTTATCCGTGGTCGGGTCGCGGGGGTAGCAGTTCCAGCAGAGAGCCCCAAACTTTCTTTTCCCTGGCGACATCAACCAGCTCTGACTGGGGGATCCCAAGGCGCTCCCAGGCCAGCGAAGAGATATAATCCCTCCACCTGGTCCTAGGTCTACCCCTTGGTCTCTTCCCAGCTGGACGTGCCTGGAACACCTCCCTAGGGAGGCGCCCAGGTGGCATCCTAACTAGGTGCCCGAACCACCTCAACTGGCTTCTTTCGACGCGAAGGAGGAGCGGCTCAACTCCGAGTCCCTCCCTGATGACCGAACTTCTCACCTTATCTCTAAGGGAGACACCAGCCACCCGGCGGAGGAAACCCATCTCGGCCGCTTGTATCTTAGAAAATGAATCAACATATTTATTTCTGACTTGCCATATTATCCGTAAGATGTTGTATAACTGTGACATTTGTAAAGTCATTCAGCGATTGTCTGAGCCACAAGTAACATATTGAAAGCAGTTATATCATGAACTTCCTGTTCTCCAGACTCTGTGGGTTCGAGCCCTTCTTCGACCCGAGAGGAGATCAGTACATGTACAGCCGAATCCTCAACTGCGACTACGAGTTTGTGTCTCCGTGGTGGGACGACGTGTCCCTCAACGCCAAGGATCTGGTGAGTTCCTCCTCTGGACATTTGCAGCCATTTTGCTTATTTTTCAGTTCATTTTTGAGTCTCTTTTAGCGACATTTTGTAATTTAAATCGTTATTGTCACATTATACATGACAACAACAACATTACAATCATGTAACAAAATGCCAGCAAGGCAATACAAAAATACAAATAAAATAAAAGGCTCGGGATATGTCTTCATGTTATTATATTCTTGAAGATACATCTATTGTTCCAGTCAAATGTCTTGAGTCTTGTATAGAGTCCATTTCCCCCACTTTCTGTTGAGTTGTATTTCATCTCAATTTATAAGTCAGTTTTTCCATCAACAATATTTCTTCCACAATTGTTACCCATTGTTTTTTTCCGTTGGCGGTGCTTCACTTGGACCTGGTTTAAACTACCCTGTTTATCTGCCTGCAGGTCAGTAAGCTGATCGTCCTCGACCCTCACAAGCGTCTCAGTGTGCGGGAGGCCCTGCAGCACCCATGGGTGCTCGGAAAAGCCGCCCGCTTCTCTCACATGGACACCGCCCAGAGGAAACTACAGGAGTTTAACGCTCGCCGCAAACTTAAGGTGAGGTCTTAGTGCGGACAGCAGAAGCGAGAAACAGCAAAGAGTTCAAATCCAACTCTTAACGTACATACTGTTAGTCTGTGTGATGATGAAGTGTGTGTGTTAAATAATTCCTCTTGTTCATGAAGCTTCAACACTGTGTTAAGACTTTAAGAAATAGCTTTGGTCAAAAAAGTCACTATTTCACATTATGGTCGATAGTCAGTTATCGACAAAGTTGACACCCGGTTGGTGGCTCTTCTAGTTCCTCTGCTCAATATCAGTCGCTGTTCCTTTCACACAGGATTTTATTTGAGAGACTTCAAACCAGTTGGTAACTTTCCAATAATATCTGTCAACCAGGAATACTACAGAATCATTGTGGCAGTTAATGTTGCCTCGAATAGAAAATACACAGGCAAATCTGTTGAATCGACCTTAGAGGAAGTTATCTTTTGAAGGATATTAGAAAAATATTACTCGTCCCCGGCTTGAGCTTCAGCCTCAGGATCCATGTATCTGTGATCCTCTCCAGAATGGAAGGAGTCATCACATACAGAGCATCAAGTAGTTCCTGAGCAGTGTCCTTCACTTGCTGATATCCAAGAGAGGGAGTCACACAGTCACAAGATGGAGGAATACCGGTTCTTCTAAGTAATCATACATCCTGTCATGAACAAAATACATACGTTTTTTTCTCAAAATGTTGTTTTTTTTCTCAAAATCTCAAAATTCTGACTTTGTCTCAAAATCTCAAAATTCTGACTTTGTCTCAAAATCTCAAAATTCTGACTTTTTTCTCAAAATCTCCAAATTCTGACTTTTTACTCAAAATCTCCAAATTCTGACTTTTTAACTAAAAACCTCAAAGTTCTGTCTTTTTTCTCAAAATCGCAAAATTCTGACAGTTTAACTAAAAAATCTCAAAATTCTGTCTTTTTTCTCAAAATCGCAAAATTCTGACTTTTTAACTAAAAATCTCAAAATCCTGACTTTTTACTCAAAATCTCAAAAAAGGAGTCATCACATACAGAGCATCAGCTAGTTCCTGAGCAGTGTCCTTCACATGCTGATATTCAAGAGAGGGAGTCACACAGTCACAAGATGGAGGAATAGAAAGCAGTATTCAATGTTTACTTCGGATTAGCTCCACGTCAGAAATGAGCATGCTTGATGTCTATCTCCATAGAGGCTGAATCATCATGTTAATCACATAGCTATCATCTGCCTCAAACAGTCCTGATGCTCTTCTGGGTCATCACACATCCGGTCATGTTCACAGCTGCAGTTGGATACCTTTGTTATCATGTGGACTCTGATATTGGAAGGTCGGACGTTCAGTGTTTTCCAAACAGTGTTTAATAGAAGCGTGTATCTCTGTCAACAGGCTGCCATGAAGGCCGTAGTGGCCACCAGTCGGATGCACGAGAGCTCGCGGCGTCGCACCGACAGCTGCGAGATGCCGGGCTCTGGGACGTCGAGGCAGAGCAGCATGCAGCAAGACCCGCCTCCAGAGTCCACAAGCCCCTCCCCCGCTGATGAAGAAGCCCCACCTCCAGACCAGGACGACGAATCAAAGCCCTCCAACCAAAGTGCCCTCATCCCGTCTCCTCCACGCACCCCAGAGCCGCCCCCCAGCTCTGAAGCCACGCCCACGGGGCCCGCCCCCATGACAACAGCCCCACCCCCCACACCCACAGGCCCCGCCCCTATCAGGCCACCTCTCCGTGTCGATGGCATTCGACAGGCGTCAGTCATCCCCAAAACGATGCTAGTTCAGCCCCACCTGCAGCAGAAAAGCTTCTCATTGGTCGAGCCCAGTTCCAGGGTCGACGCCACACTGGCCACGCCTCCAAGTCCCACCAGCCTCAGCAACGGCTTCATGCCGGGGGCGGAGCCTGCCAGTAAGACCGCCCCCTGCCAGTGATCACATATCGCTTTTAGAAAAACGTAACTTCATCTTCCTCTTCTCTAAAAACATCTCAAATCACTTAAAGGGACCAAATGAACCTAAAGCTCCTGTTACAAACGGAGCTAACGTTTAACATTAAACTTCCATATCTGCAGCTACGCTAACGTGCTAACAGATACACTTGAGGGTTTGTTGGGTGTTTTCGCAGCCAGGACAGTTGTTCAGTCTTCATTGTTGAGCTGCTGGTTTTTAGTAAAGAGGCTGGACATGATTCAAGGATAGCATTAGTTCCAAGGGACTTACGAGTTACTCAAGCTAGGCAAGAAAATCGTCCTTTTAGGTCGTTATATGGAACTTTGGGGTGGGAGTGTGGGAGAATATGACAAGAAAATCCTTTTAGGGATATTCTCTGAGATTAAAGTGGTCATCTATGAGAAAACTACATTTGAAAACTATTCTGGATCATACATTTCTGTGTAAAGTGAAGATCCGACCTTGCAAAGTGAAGCCATGTGGATCTTCGACAAAAAAATAAACCATAGTTCCTTAAATTTCTGACTTGAATCTCAGAGAAATTGGAGACAAAAATTCATGCAAATGCAGAGATTGATCTCAGAGACAATTTTTCTTGGAAATGTGTGCTCGCTTTATTAATTTAAATATGTTAACCTAGCATGGTCTTGGGAAACAGACAATAAATCAGTTCGGCCTGTACTTAAATGCCAAGTAAAACACTTTGATAGTAAGACGTTCAGACGCAGTCCAGATGTGGTTAGCCTAGCTTAGCATAAATACTGGAAGCAGTGGGAAACAGCTCAAACACCTACCAACACCTCCGTAGCTCAACCACATATCTTGTTTGTCTCTATAATAAGTGGTAGCGACCTTTCAATCATAAGGCCGCTCCTTTATCGTCTACTTTACTCTAAATGGGACCGTCATTTGAAAAATAAACATCATGCTGTATTAATAAACACTAGAAACTAGCGGTTTGAACCATAAATTCATTAAGAACATGTTTATCAAGTAAGAGGCAAGGTCATTTTCTCATAGACTCTCATAGACATTTTTCAGAACCAGAAAGGTTGCCCCCTGCTGGTTATTAGAGAGTGCGATTTGAGGTACTTCCATTAAGGCTTTACTTTTGAGACTTTAAGGCTCTTTGTTTACACCGCACAAAAACAGAAATGTAAAACCAGAGACGTTGCACTGAGGCACTGGGCGGATGGATACAATGAAGAAATAGTTCTGCCTCGTACTTGAAATGGGACAAACAGAGACTCTGGTTTCTTCCTCTTTTGGAAACAGCAGGTGACTTTTTCCTCGAATGCTCAGGACGGAGCTGATTGTATTATTATTATTAAACACATGTCTGCATGGACACGGGTGTGAAGGGCGAGGAGAAACAGAGCAGCGACTGCATCTCTTTGAGTGTCGGGGCAGCTGCAGACACAGAGACTCTGAGAAAAGTTTGAAGAGACGATCTGCTTTCTTTTTTAAAAGTCCTTTCTACTCGTTACTGGCGATTCCCGCTGGATTTATTCTGCAGCCGAATGAGTAGATAGACCCGGTGTTTATTTCAGTGTCGTGTTAGTGAGTAAAACGCAGTATTGCTTACACTTCTATCAGCAGTGGTGATGATGATCTCCTGTTTGCACTGTACATAGTTTGGTTTTAAGATTATATCTGACAACTTTACCGCGCGACCAGAGACACAATCAGCGTTCAAACCCCCCCCCCCCCAAAATATACAAAATGTGACTTTCGTCATTAAAGGGTATCTTTTAACCTGGAAACTATTTGCCCATGTTTTCATGTTTAAATGTATAATGGGGACAGCAATTCTAGATATTAGTCCAGTTGATCGAGAGTGCTGCAGCCAGGCAATGAAATCCTATCAGGAAATTAATCACCGTCAAATTTAATCAATTTCAAGTTTGTTTTATACATTTCTGACAACATTTTGGAAATAAATAAATAAAGATTAAATTCTTACATTTAATAATATTTTGGGGTTTGCTCTTTCCTGTAGGTTTTTGTGCATGTATATAAATGTTTAAAGCAAAATTGGAATAGACACAATTTCTCTGTATGGGTCCTTTCCCTAATGTTGTCAAATATTCTTAGACATCTTGCTCTGGCAGGGGCAAAAACAAGCACTTTTAGTGGACATTGACAGTGATCAATATCATTGCAACCCATTTCGCAGCTTCAAATGTATCCCCAAGACATAACAACGTGGTGAGATAGGGTCCAAGTTGAAGAACCAAAGTAAACCTTTCAATGAAACCCTTTAGACTACACGTTCTACCTCTCTTTGTGCAGGGGCTTCCAAAATAATAATAAAGAAAATCAGCCTGGAAAGAAATCAATCTTGAACCCACCAGAAACAAAAACACACAAAACTACGGTGGCCAGGATGGACCAAACTGAAGTAAAGTTTCTCTGCCACCAAATAAAATGCTCAATTTTAAAGAAGCTTTTCTTTTTAACCCTCCTGTTGTGTTCGGGTCAAATCTGACCGATTTACTACTGTCATCAATCACACCTTTTAGTTTTACATTTGATTGCATTAAGGCTTTATCATATCCTTCACAGTAGACATTTGAACATACAATTGCTGACCACCATTTTGGATGATTTAGTCAACTTTGTAACACCAAACTGACCGCCATAAAGAAATGGAATTAGTAACCATCCGGATCAGATAAAAACACACACACACACACACACACACACACACACACACACACACACACACACACACACACACACACACACACACACACACACACACACACACACACACACACACTATACGTGTTTTCCCCCCTTACGTGCCCATCCCCCCATGTGAATCACAATTTGACACATTTCCCGCTCTTATGTGCCCCTCCCCCCACATGGATCACACCTGGCACACACAATACATGTTCAGTGTCTATTCTTTGTATATTTACTGCAGTTTTTCATGTATACCAGTACTCTGATACAATATGTACAGTTTTAAAGGGTGTTAAATGAAATTGGGTGATGATTAATGGTTTTTGTGTTAATGTATTAGCAGTTAAAACAGGACCGGTCAAATTTGACCGCGGACACCAAAGTAAGGGGGGGAACACAACAGGAGGGTTAAAGAGGAACCAGCCCTCCCAAAGATGGAGCCCAAAAAGTCCTGGAAACATATTTTTACTTTGGGTGAAAAAGGACGCAATTATTGTAATTCCTTGTTACATTTTTTGAAATGTATTATGATGTTTATTATAAGATCCCATCGTGTGGCTTTTTTCCATGGGTAGGGATTTTAGTTTAATGCAAAATCGCCCTGTAAAAAAACCATACCACTTTCCATCTTGTAAATTTAACATCAAGTAAAGCCTTTGTAACATGAAATCTGTGTCAAATGTTAACATGATGCTAAAGGTATATACGCTTTTTATTTACTAACACACTTGAGATTTCAATGGAAAAGAAAACCTTATCTTTAAAAATGTTTACATCATCCATTTAAAAAAACACATTTTAAATACTTTTTTAAGACGTTATTGGGCAGAACAGCTCTGTGATTGGTTGTGAGTCAAAGTGGGCGTTTCTTGATCGAAGCTTTGAAGATCTGACTGATGTGCAGTTTGGTTCCTCTTTAAAAGATCTGGTCAAAACGAGTCTTCTGCCGTAATAACTTCTTGCCAAATGAACTCACTGGATAACTATCTGTCATGGTAGAAAGCATGTACTCTGTATATTTGATTTACATATACTCTTATGTAAAAACATGAATATTTTTGCTTCTCTTTATTCGGAGGGACAGTCCGGGGGCAGGGGGGTTAAACTGTGTTTATTGTTTTGTGTTTGCTGAGTGAACTCGTACCTTTTATTTTATTTTAAAGGATATAAGCTGACAGTGTGACAGCTGTTAACATGTGTATCTGTTAACATGTATTATTTACTTTCTGTTGATCATATCAGATTAAAGACTCAGTTTGCCTCCTGCAGGACTCTGACTCTCAGGGTTTTTACATCACATGTACAGTAAAAGATAAATCAGTCTTTCTTCTGGAGGAAACACGGAGACATAGATTTCTGTTTACATCCCGGGTTGAGAAGACTCAAAGAGAAAGTTAAGAACGCTAACAGACTCAAAATGACCCAAAAAAACAACACGAAGAGACATACAAATCTAACTAATGCTTAAAAACTACAATGACCAAAAGAAAAACGTAAAAAGACACAAAATACTTGTCACCACATCTCCATCCCCGTGTATCTTCCGCACTATCTAAAGAAGGCACCAAAATAGATTAAGAAATAACTCTATAAATCAACCTAAGAAACACACAGTGCAACAGCAACAGGAAACAAAAAACCCCTCGCAAAAACAATGTAAAAATATAATAATCAAATAAACACAAAAGCGCATAACAGCAACAACATTGAAACGCAAATCAACTAAAAAACATTCAAAACGACCTCAACAAAAAGATTTGACAGTCTTCAGCTTCAAAGCGTGCAGAGGCTGAGCCCAGGTGAGTGAGATGTTCTTTTACTTTTACAGGGGTATAATACAAATATACACGAAAATATATATTTACACGCTCACAGGAAAAGCAGAAGTCATCTCTGTGTCCTTTGATGAACCCACCAACTGTTTCAAGATGAATATTTTTATTGTTGTATTCATAAATCACGACATGCAGTCATTTAAGCGTTCCAGTCATCAGCTTGGCATCTCATTCCTTAAAACAGGAGGCTCAGATATACTGAGAGGAAATATGAAGGGTATATTTCAAGGTTGTTATGTAAATAAGTCATTGGGCTTTTTTCTTATCAACTAAGATGTTAGAACATGTTTCCAACTTTAAATGACTGAATTTATTTAAAAAGTGGACTTATTAACACATGAATACTGTGTAATATATTTGTACATTTATATTTAAGAAGTACAATATGAGAAAAGCACAAGTTTAATTTGTGGGCCATATTCCATTATACTTTTTGAATTGGCTGGGGACCGAGTTTGGACACCCCTGGTTTACAGCTTTGTGCGTGTGTCCGGTCTGGGACTCGAACCTGTGACCTCTGAGTCTCCATCAGTCCTGTGAGCAGCATTTCTCTGTGTAGACCGGCCCCTCTTGTACCATCCCACAACAGTACGTGGACCCGGACCTCCACTCTGCGGCCGGTACCTCCCACACCGCGGTGACACTGTAAGCCCCGCCCTCCTGTGACATCATCTGTGACACAATGGCGCCTGATGATGTCACTTCTGCGTCGTCGACCCACCACAGGACGTCCTGTCGAGGTGAGTTTAACCCGGTGAGGACGCAGACCAGAAGGTGAGGGGATCCGGGGTCCAGAGAGAAAGGGATGGACGATAACATCTGAACTGATGGAGCAGAACCTGCAGATAGACGTGGAGTAAGATACGATACGATAAGAAGTACTTTATTGATCCCAATTTGGGAAATGTTTGTGTTGCAACAGCATAAAAAGACATGGCAATGTACAATACAAATTAAGGAGACAAGAAATAAACAAGAAAGTCAAAAATATACATGTTGAAATTACACATTTGTAAAAGAATTTCAAGATAAAAGGGGGTACATTTGAGTCAACTATAGAAAATAATGAGAATGGTCGGTGTGACGTCAAAATAAAACAGATTTCTAGGTGGAATAAAAGATCAGGAAACACATTTGTAATCTCATGATTGATTGATTGTTATACAGATGATATGCAACTGTATGTCCAGATAAGTCTAGTATTCATGTCTTTCGTTGTCTCTAGAGCCTTGCTGAAATTGAGCATATGATTTCCCCACCAGTCAAGAGGAAGTTGGCCTGTTAGTGGCGGAAGCTCTATGAACTAAAAACGACCACAAAGAGAAGCCACACGAGACATAAAACACCTTAAAGAGACACAAAATGACTCAGAAGAAGAAGAAGAAGAAGAAGAAGAAGAAGAAGAAGAAGAAGAAGAAGTAAAACAACTACAAAAAGACATGAAATATGATAGAGACAGAAAATGATACACAACAACTACTAAAGAAGCAAAAAGGACACACAATGACTACACATAGTGACACAAGTGTATAATCCCATAACTTTCTTTTTACTGATTGTAATCTTTTAAAAATATTTCCATCCTCTCATTTCATCTTTAAAGTTTTGCATCGTACCTGCTGTCTTGCTCTGATGGTGAAGATGAAGCTCGTCTTCATCAGCGTCCACTAGCAGAAGAGTCCCATCACTGAAAACCATCGAGAACGAGACCGACTGTCGGCTGGGTCGAGAGCAAACAACCCAACATCTGCAGGAGGAAACGGACTGTTATTACAAAGTCAGGAAACACAAACAGAAAATTATTATTTATGGTTTTGTCTCACCGCAGGAGGACGATGAAGGTCAATGTCATGTCCATCCTGAAGTCTCAGCGTCTATAAAGTGAAATGACTGTAAAAATAAAAGTTATTGTAATTTATATATGTTTTAAAATGTTTCTAAAGTCCTTATAATAATGTCAGAGTTCGTAATTCTTAAGATCTTAAAATAAAGTACGTTTTTTTTTTACCCAGGTTTCATAAAGAAGTCCACATGATGGCTTTCCTTAAATACAAGTCCACATAATCTTGTTTTAAACTGTATTTAAGGTTCCCCAAATGATGTTTCTACGTTATTCTGAAGTCCTTAAACAAAAGGCCATACAATGTTATTTGTTAGTTTAATGTCCTCAATAGAAGTTTTAAAGAAAAAGATCTACCTTCGTTAATGGTCCTTGTATTCGCTGCTGCAGTCAGTCTGAAGTCTGCAGATCTGCTGTGTGTTAGTGAGACTTTTTTAACGGGAAAACATGAAAACTGTTGTTGCAGAACGGCAAACGTCTCCAGGGAGAAGCTGCTCTGGGATCGGACCGTTGGTTCAGTTGGTGAAGGACAGAAAAACAGGACATTTTTATCACTAATGCTGTTGATTCGAAATTGTTGTTGGTGTCTGAGAAAAACCGGCATAATGTATCAGTAACACTGTGTAGTTCTTCCTGATGTCAAATCATTTTATTATTTAAAATATTTAGCTTTCATTAAATGTCTAATTTTACATGCGAAGAAAACATTTAAAATACTCATTAGGTTGATTGGTACGAACTTGATTTTAATTATTTATGTAGATCCCATAATGCCTCATTTACTGTTTTAACATAAACGTTCAGAAAACTTTACATACAAATACAAGTTTTGGATCTTTGAATAGTTGCCTTTTTTAATCTATAATATCACTTTGATGTTGTTGTGTTTTCCAGTTTTTATTTAGGCAAGGCAAGGCAAGTTTATTTATATAGCACCTTTCAACTCAAGGCAATTCAAGGTGCTTTACAAAAATGAAAGACATTCAGACAAAGGCATTTAAAAACATTAAAAAGAAAAGATAATAAAAGAAACATTAAAAGAAAAAATACATGAATAAAAAGTACATGAATAAAAAGTTACAGTGCAGTTTAAGATATGAATAGTTCACACAGAAGTTCCACTTTACTGATGAACACAACGGCTCAGTTTCAATTAAAAGCAGCGGCAAAAAGAAAAGTCTTCAGCCTGGATTTAAAAGTAGTCAGAGTTGCAGCGGACCTGCAGGTTTAGTTCTGACTCTGGGGACAGAAAGCTGACCAGTCCCTGAAGACCTGAGAGATCTGGATGGTTAATAATTTAGCAGGAGGTCAGACATGTATTTTGGGCCTAAACCATTCAGTGTTTTATAAACCAGCAGCAGTATTTTGAAATCTATTCTTTGACACACAGGAAGCCAGTGTAAAGACTTCAGAACAGGAGTGATGTGATCCACTTTCTTAGTGTTAGTGAGGACTCGAGCAGCAGCGTTCTGAATCAGCTGCAGCTTCCTAATAGATGTTTTAGTGAGACCTGTGAAGACACCATTACAGTAGTCCAGTCTACTGAAGATAAAAGCATGGACAAGTTTTTCCAAATCCTGCTGTGACATTAGTCTTTTAATCCTAGATATGTTCTTTAGGTGATAGTAGGCTGATTTTGATAATTGTTTTAATGTGACTGTTGAAACTCAGGTCAGAGTCCATGACTACACCTAGATGATTTAGGTACATAGTTTACTGTGAAATTATTGTTTGTCTTCATTTTCATCATTCAATTATATAACATTCTTAAAATACATCTCTATTGTTTTATAAATTGTGTGTTTATAAAGTTCTGGAAGTTTCTTTAAATTACTGAAACAGCGCCCCCCTAACCGTAACGGTTAGATATCAGGCAGTTTCAGCGGTGAGAGGCGGTACTGCAGTTTAAACTGAAGAGACAATCGGATGGAGTCTTCCTGAGAGAAATTAGGTGAATCTGATGTTTAAAAGTATTATTAAATGAATCAAATATAAACTATGAAGAAACATAACAATGAAGAATAGATTTAAATGAAGTCAGTCAATTTGACTGAGACAGGTAGTTAGATTTTCGGGGACGAATGGATGGCGGGAAGACAAGCATTTCTCTGTCAACAAACAACATGGCGTCACATTTTTGATTATCTGAGAGGACGGAGAAAAGCGGTCATTTCGCCATGAATGAAAAGAAATGGGACTTTACACAATGTGAGTCAGATACCCCTCTCTACCTGTCTGTTTTTGTGTTGTTGTTGTTGTTGTTGCTCACCTGAGTCCTGTTTACCTGTCTGTCTCAATGCTGGTTAACCTCCTCTGTTATCTCTTGAACTGCTTGCTGTGTAGGCTATGTGGTGTTATTGAGGTGAAATTCTGTGAGTAGCTACATTATCCTAGTTGTGGTTTAATGTGTAAACCTGCTGTGTTATATTATATTTAACTGCACTTGTGGGTTTGTTTAAGAAATCAAAACAAACATGGTCTATATGACTTCTATATTTGTACTCAAAGAGACTTGAAAAGAACACAACATAACATAACATGACTAAAGAAGGACCAAAACTACTACAAAGCTGTAAATAGAGTCTCAAAATGACTGCAAAAAGGCACAAAACCACCAAAATAACTAGAATATATCAGATGGGATCATGGGAATAGACCACTAGCATTAACATAACCACAAATAAACAGAAAAGACAACCGAAGGACACATGAAAAAAATCATGACCCTGATGGGGCAACAACTAGAAAAAACAAACAAAAAATATTCCAACAAAACGAAATATTTTAATAAAGTAATTGAAATGTACAACACGACTGATGACATACATGTTGTGTTCAGGTAAGACTTGGCGTACCTATAGTCTGAATCAATTATAAAATAAAACATTAAGTAAGAAACTATAATTGACAGACTGAATCTGATCATGGATAAGAAATGAGAAGTAAAAATTACGAGATAAAAGTCGTATAATGGGACAATAGTCAAAATGATAATAAAAGGTTAAAATCAAATGTAAAAATCATGAACAAAATAGTAAAAATAATCAGATACAAGTAAAAACTGAGATCAAGAGTCTCAACATGACAGAAAATGGCAAAATCAACTATCTTCAGAGGGAACATGATTTCCAAAAAATGTCCTATGGCGTTGCTCTCTTCTTCTTCTGCTCTTCTCCCCGAGTCAAGCCACAGAAATAAACTGCTGAGTCGTTCAGTCTGGAGTCGTGCAGCAGCAACGAACCGTCGACTGAAGCTGAGACTTTATCTGGACTAACACCAGGGCCGTACGTCACGTTAGAGACGTCTGAAGACCTGAAGCTGAGCAGCAGCTCTGGACTCCGACCTGCAGCCTTCCTGTACCAGCTGAGGGTGGAGGAAGCACTGAAGGAAGCACTGGAGGAGGCACTGGAGGAAGCACTGGAGGAGACACTGGAGGATGCACTGGAGGAGGCACTGGAGGAAACACTGGAGGAGGCACTGGAGGAAACACTGGAGGAGGGATTGATAAGGTAAGATAAGATGGACCTTTTATAGAGTGGTGCAGTGACGAGTCCTAAAACCCGGAAGTGAGTCAGCATTTCACCACTTCCTGTTCCCTCATCTCAGAGCCAATGGGATCTCTCGATAGGATTTTGGAAAATAGCTGGAAATAAGGTTTTGAAGAGTTTACGTGTCTGAAAAACGATGGTTGTTACCAAGTGGCTGAATAGGACTACAGAAGTTGTCGAGGCCGTTGTACGTCATTACACCGAACACGTAAACACTCCCGCTACGTTTGTTAGCCCTGTTCTGCTTGAAAGCAATACCTGCCTCCTGCAAGCTGTTAAAACAAACGCTTCAACTTGTTCCGTTTAGAATCTGTACGTTTGAATATCGATCTTAAGTTGAAGTCATGCTGCTGGACTCGACTGTAGTCCGTTTATAGCATAACGTTAGCATTTTTCTTCTGGCGATTATATTTATGATTAGAACATTATAAAAGTAGGCTAGACGTGGAGATTATCCGGCTGAGCAAAACGTGCTTTTATCAAACAGGTTTGTTTTCCACAGACCTTATTTCCAGCTATTTTCCAAAATCATATGGAGAAATCCCATTTCTTTTTTTGTCGAGGGAACCAGCAGCTTACCCCTGCTCCGCTCTGTTGATCCCCGTGGGGAAATTCAGTAGTTTGACGGCAACAGGGTAAGGATGAAAAACAGGACAGCACAGATTCACACAGATTAATACAATGAAAGATAAAATCAAAGATACAAACTAAAAATGATAAAATTACTATGAAATAAGAAATTAATTAAAATGAACATAAATATACATATTAGATATATTTACATGTGTGTGTGAAAACAGTGTGTATTTTATATCGAGTAATTGTGTCACATTGTTCACCTCTTGTTGTGCAGCCTGATGGCTTCAGGCTCCAAGGACTGTCCGAGGCCGATGGAGGAGGCATTGGAAGAGGCATTGGACGAGGCATTAGAGGAGGCATTGGACGAGGTATTAGAGGAGGCATTGGAGGAGGCATTGGAGGAGGCATTGGAGGAGGCATTGGAGGAGGCATTGGAGGAGGCATTGGACGAGGCATCGGAGGAGGCATCGGAGGAGGCATCGGACGAGGTATCGGAGGAGGCATCGGAGGAGGCATCGGAGGAAGCATTGGAGGAAGCATTGGAGGAGGCATTGGAGGAGGCATTGGAGGAGATATTGGACGAGGCATTAGAGGAGGTATTAGAGGAGGCATTGGAGGAGGCATTGGAGGAGGCATTGGAGGAGGCATTGGAGGAGGCATTGGAGGAGGCATTGGAGGAGGTATTGGAGGAGGCATTGGAGGAGGCATTGGAGGAGGCATTGGAGGAGGTATTGGACGAGGTGTTGGAGGAGACATTGGAGAAGGTGTCCATCAGGGGGCACTGCAGGATGGCATCCTCCCCATACCTCACCTTTACCGTGGAGGCCTGAAGTGCGGACACATGCTGCTGCCAGAGGAAACCTTAAAGACAAGCCAAGGTTAGGAACGTTTATAACCTTTAGACACAATGGGCTATTCGAAGTGCTTTACCAAAATGAAAAACATTAAGAGCATTCAGACATAGTGCAGCGGAAACAAATCATGACAGCAGTCAGGAAAAGTAAAGAGAAACATAAAACAAGAATAACACGGGTATAATATACATGAATACAAGTTACAGTGCCGTTTAGGATATATAAAAGCAGCGTGATTATTTTTATTAAGTTAATTCAATTTTGGAAGGTTAACGTGGTACAAAAGTCTGAATACACTTTACAGAATGCATTTGAATTACAATACATACAAACATTTTATAACAGAATTTAGATTTTCTTAATGTAATTTTGACTTTTTTTTCTTCCGATTTTGACTTTTCGTGTCACCATTTACATTTCTCCTATTTTAATTTAGTTTCTCTTTGTTCCGACATTTCATTTAAAAATGTCACCAATCTTGTCTGATCATCTCAGGACTTTGTATTTTGTCATTTTAACAAATCTTACATGCCATAATTAAAATGTTTATTGTATACACTAACGCTGAGTGTGGTGGCGTTTTAATCCCAGTCTACATTTAATAGCCACCTCTGTCGGGGTTGTGGGTTTTCACGCGCCTCTCTTTGTTTCCAAACAATTCAGCGGAGATCGTAGTTGAATCAGATGAGCTTTATTCAACGGTCCAGACCACATAGAAACAGGAGGACACATTTCTTCGTTTCATAGTAAAATAAAGTTATCAGTCTGAAAAAGAACGCGGTCAAAAGACTTTTCCGCTTCCCCGTCTCATCACCATCAGCTGTGTCCTATCAACCTATCATATATAGGCATATAGCCATACTGACGCACATATCATAACAAATAAGTGAGCCTTAAATTAATACATTTTAAACCATACTCTCAAAAATACCTGATAATCAAGAGTTTAATCTAATTTATATTATTATTAAGCCTAACATTCAGACAATAATAACAAAAGGAAATTGGCTCGAACACTGAGAAAAGCACGGTTAAAGTAGCTACTCATTATGTATAAACTATATTTATCATAATACTAAAATAATGTAAGATTGGCTGGAGCCCAGTTTGACTTGAACAGAAGAAATAGTGACAAGGATTCAAACAGGTGTAAATCATAATTATGACATAATAAATTAAAACTATAACTTGAAATGATATCCATGAGATGAAAAAGGGGGAAATCCAAAACATTAGAAGAGTTTAGACATGAATGATATAAATATGAATAAAACAGACTCACCTCTGACAGAGAGGAGGATCAGAAGGACCAGCACAGACTTCATCGCTCATCGACTGAGGAAACGCTGCTGTTATTGTTCTTAAAACCAACGGAGCGTTTCAAAACAACACCTGGCAGTCAAAGCTGCTTTTAGCCCACCAACGATTATTTTAATGATCAGTTTATATATCAACCATTGATATCAGTTTATCACTAAGTACTAACAGTACCGTCAAAATCCCCCTCAACGTAGACAGCAAACTCCACCCATAAATATATATGAATATAAATATATAGCATTATATGTTTTCATGTTTGATGAAAAAAGCAAATAAGCCTCTCTTTTGTTTTGCTTTTTAACTTTTTTTTCCAGAAGGATTTATCACTGTCTTATCAGCTTTAGCCGCTTTCACGTTACTTTGCCGCACTTAGTTCCCAGCACTTAGTTCCCCCATGGAACTAAGAGCCGATCGCATTCACACCGGAATAAGTTCCCTGAGGGAGGATTAGGCAAATGAAGCCGCTGACGTCACTTCTTCTTCTGCTTTGGGTTTACTGGCAGGCCGCAAACAACTTCACGGCATATGCTGGGAGTCCCAGCAGCTTCTACTGAAGCCTTCCGAGTAAATCCCCAGAACGCCGACACCTCCTCATCTCCACCGTTCCACCGCTCCCATGTTTTTGTTTGTGTTGCCATAAGTTATTCTCTCTCCGTTGGTGCGTAGGGCTAATGCTAATAATGCTAATGCAGCAAATACAATGGTGGCTTCAAAAAGCTTTTCGGGGTGTGGTTTGCAATTAGTCCAGCCAATCAGAAATTAGTACTTTTTTCTCCCCAGGAAAGTCCCACCTCTCTTGCAGCCACTAAAAATGGAGGTAAAAGTTCTCTGAACTAAGTTCTCTTTTTGGTGTGAACGCAAAATTCCAGGCTCTAACGGAACTAAACGGGAAACGTACTCCGGTGTGAAAGCGCCTCTTAAGTTAAAGATGGGGTAGGTAATTCCCTTCAGAAACACTTGTTGTTATATTCCATGGAATGCTCTTAACATCCCGATAGCAATGAATACATGAAGTGCTTTGACAACAAATATATACAAAAAAGTCATCTGTGGAAGCCGTGGCGCTGTAAAAAGCACGACCAATCATCTGAGCCGGCTAAATAACTGGATGGCCTACCTGCCTGTCAGCCTTCCATCGGGGCACAGACTGATCTCGTGCCCTCATTGGTCACGTGCGCGTTCATGTGTGTTGGAGGAGGGGCTCTGTGAGGAAGTCTGAAGGAAGGGGCAGATTTTTTTCGGCTGCGTATTTTCAGATTCTAGCGCACTCGAGCTGGTTTCTCCATTCTTACCTACCCCACCTTTAATGTTTTAATTGTATCCCAAAATATGATTATTATTTATATACTTTTTAATGTATTTTCAATGTATTAGTTTATTCATTTTTGCCTGTATTGTTTTATCCATATTTTATTTATTTATATTCTTTGTCTTCACTTAAAAAGAAAACTGCCTTAAAATACAAAGCACACGACAAAGCATGATTTACTTTTACTGCATGTTAAATTTTTTGCTGGGGGATTCTCAATATAGGACATGTATGGAAGAAACTGAATCAATTAAAACAAAGTAAAAAAAGCAAATAATTATTTAATAACTATAGAATTAGTTCGACTAACTTGACAGATCACATGCAAAGTGTATGAGATATTTCAGCAGGGGGCGGTGTGGACTCATCACTGGATATCAGCCTGTTGATGTGATGTAATTAGACGTTAAAGCCTCATGGGGGCGCTACACACACCTCAGACAGAAATAACTTCTAAATCGGTGGAACTGAGGAGACAACTGACGCAACAGATATAAACCACCAGACTCTGTTGCAACCCTGAGATGTTATCAGCAGGATTTTTGTGAAACAGAAACTGATTTTTTCTGTTATTGAGCAAGTGATGCTTCAGTACCAACTGTAAAACACTGCTGGAGAGGTGGAAAAAGTACATTTACTTAAAGCTTCAGGGTAAAAATACTCAGTTAAAGGCAAGGCAAGTTTATTTATATAGCACTTTTCAACGCAAGGCAATTCAAAGTGCTTTACAAAAAAAAAATGAAAGACATTAAGCATTAAAAAAGAAAAGCTAATAAAATAAACATTAAGGAAAAGTACATGGATAAAAGTTACAGTGCAGTTTAAGATATGAATAGTTCAATTAAACATTACAAGAAAAAGCACATGGATAAAAGTTACAGTGCAGTTTAAAATATGAATAGTTCAATTAAAAGCAGCGACAAAAAGAAAAGTCTTCAGCCTGGATTTAAAAGTTAAAGAACAAGTCCTGCATTCAAAATGTTACTTAAGTAGATGAGCAACAAAATATACTTTAAGTACCAAAAGTAAATGTACTCATTGTGCAGAATAGCCCATTAAAGCACCGTATATTTAAAAGTGTTGTATTAAAGTTATTGTTGCATTAATGTGTTAATTTGTAAGTATTTTATGTACTATATAGGTTGATTTCTGTTTTGTATTAATAACCTCACTCTGCAAAGTAAAATATATGTAATGGGGTAAGAGTATAAATGTGAAAATATTCAAACTACAAGTACCTTAATCTTTTACTTAAGTACAGTACTTGAGTAAAAGTCTTTCACCCTCACATAATACTTTTTTCAACAACTTTATTATAAAGTCATCTGCAACTATTTGGACATTTGCTTTATGAATCCAGTTTGCAGCGCGTTAGCTCCTGCAGCTACACTAATGCTAACGTATTATTTCCTGTCTTCACCTGCACTTCCTGTATTTGTGGAGAGGAAGCAGGGCCAGGGCGCGCTGAAGAGGTTTGCGTGTGAAGTGTGAAGAGACTGAAATATAAATTGAAGATGCTGATAAGCGGTTTCCTGCTCGTTTCGTAGAAGGTGACGAGTGTTTCTTTTGCAGCAGGTTTGAAAGAATGTTGTCCTGCAGTAAACAGCTGTGAGCATCTTTCAGTTAAAACAGTTGTAACTTTATGCTGCACGCAGATTTAAAAAATGCTGATATCTGGCGTTTTTAGTGAGGGAGGTGTGTGGCGCAGTGGGTTGTGCGTTGGCGTTCGGATCAGGGGCGCACAGGTTCAAACCCCACTGCATGTCGTTGTGTCCCTGAGACACTTCACCCCAAACTGCCCCTGTGGGGATTGTCCACAGTATTGAGTATGGAAGTCGCTTCGGATAAAAGCGTCTAACAAGTGACATGTAAAGTAATGAGGGATTTCAAAATGATAAAACCAGTTGGGGTTAAAAATGGTATAAATAGGGGTTGAAACTATAATACCATATATTTTCATAATCGTTGATAAAATAAATCATTTAGTTACAGTTCAGTCTATTGAATGATCCTATATCTGTCAAATATAGTCTTCACAGATCCACATTTTAGACTTGAAATATATCTTTTGTTTGACCTAAGTCCAAATACCCAAAGTCTTTCAGGTTAATAATGATTTAGTCAAAGCCCCACTATCACTAAATCAACACGAGTGGGTAAGAGGGACATTGTTCCTGTCAGGTGCTACTAATGTTTTATTAATGTGAATCTGTTAAATTGTGAAACTTTGATTTTTATAAATGTTTTGGGGGGTATTTGATATTAATAATGCTGTAATTGTCTGCTTTTATTTGCAGCAATTGAAGACTTTTTTCCCAAGTTCAAAATGCTGTAAAACTAACATTTCTTGTCAGGGTTGGCCAGTGTATACATGATCAAACAAACTGGTTTATTCTAAAGCCAAACCACCGATTTATTTGTACATCATCAGTCCTGCAATGCTGCTGCAGTTTTTAGTTTTCTCTTAAGGCCCCAACACACCAAGCCGATTTCGGCCGTCGATGAGCGTCGTGTCGCCCTACTCAGATCGGTGTGTCCCGCACCGTTGTGTCTTTTCTGCCGTTCCGACACTCTGATTGGCTGTTCAGCTTAGCGAATCAGAGCATGAGAAGCGAAACGGAAGTGAGGGACGCAAACAAACGATCAAGAAGGCAAATCTGAGATTTAATTTAACTCCAGCTCTCGACTCGGGTTCGGGAAAGCCCCGTGAGCTTCTCGCTGTAGAGTGAAAATGGAACGCACACGCTATTTGTTTGTTTATATCACGCAGTCTGTTCTTCTTCTCTCGGTGTATCACGCAGTCTGTCTTCCGGTTGCCTCTTTTGAATGACGAATACACACTACCGCCACCTGCTGGTAAGGAGAGTTATTGCCACTCACGCATGCGCAGTTCGTACGTGCTTCTTGGCCGTCGGCTGAAGTCTTTGCGGTGTGTTCCAGTGCGACTGTTGGCCAAGACGCAGAGACGTGAGGAGACGCAACAGTCGTGTCCGTCGGGACGTGTTCTTTGGTGTCAGCTTGGTGTGTCGGGGCCTTTACAGACAAATCAAGTTGGTAAAAACATATATTTTGAAAAACTGTTCAGCGCTGGTGTATTCTGGCCTTGACTCGAAAAACACATGATCTTTCTAGTAAACAAACATCTCCCGCCTCCCACCTCTACTGACCTTTGACCTCCTTCATGTTGATGTACTGTACACTAGAGACTTTGTTAGTCAGTTTCTAAACACATGTACAATTATGTTACTTATGTTTCCATATTGCTTTTTACTAAAGCAATAAGTACCTGGGCTACAGGTTTTCTGGTTTGGCATTTTAATTATTCAGATTATTATTATTTTAATTATCATTATTACAATTTTTTTAACTACTATAAAAATAATAATTATTGTAATGGTACATAATATTATTATTATTTTAATTGTGTATATATTATTATTTTAGTATATATTAGTATTATTATTAATTTTATTTTTCCAATTACTTTTTTTATTGCTTATTTCTTTATTTTTTATATCACTTTCTTGGTAGTTTATTTTGGTATCGCTGTAATCGCCAAAACATTTTTAATTTCCTTTTTCAATCATAAGTACTTTCTATCTTCTGTTTAATAAAATCATGGGTTATGAAAAACAATTTTTCCTTATTTTTGTATCTATCTTTTTTTTCATTTTAAAATTGAGCAACTGTTGCATCACCCAAATTCCCCCGTGGCAGAAAGCATTCAGAATATGATATTCGCCTTAACAGTCGAGTGTGAACGTGCAGTGTGTTGGTGAAGAGGTGTGTCCCGAGGAAGAGTTCAACTCTGAGAGATTCCTGCAGCTTTACCGCAGGTCCGCAGTACAGATGTTTATACAGACATGTTGTTTGGCTGTTTCCACGGTGCCAGTTGTGAGCTGGCAGCAGGTCAGGAAAAAGTGAGCGCTGAAGAGGAATGAAGCCGAGAGAATCAGAAAGAGAAACACGCGTTCTGTCTTTCTGTGTTTCTGCTTCTTACGTCTACAGAAGCACAGAGGCGATTCAAAGCGCTTTATTGAAGTTAGTCTAAGCCTCAAACATTTTTTTTTTTTTTAAAGTCACGCTGCTGCCAAGGATCCACATAGTTTGTACTTCAGAGTTCATCCAGGTTCACATCCCTGAGAGGCTGGGAAATAGAAACAGAAAGCCTCAGTGTTCCCCCCCCAACACACACACACACACACACACACACACACACACACACACACACACACACACACACACACACACACACACACACACACACACACCACAGACACTGCACGTACACCGCACTGCACACACACACGCACACAGGGCGTCCTGTAACGTCAGAGGAACTGTCAGACATTCTTCACACACACACACACACACACACACACACACACACACACACACACACACACACACACACACACACACACACACACACACACACACACACACACACCAACAGTCACACTTACACTGTGTATCATGCTGCATTCAGTACATGTTTTTAAAAGCACATATACGTAAAGTGTTTTGGAAATATCTAGTCATGTTTTGGAGGCATTTTCCTCTTTCCCTAGTTGGTATTTACACACACACACACAGACACACACACACACACACACACACACACACACACACACACACACACACACACACACACACACACACACACACACACACACACTCTGCACACACGCACCACACAGGCTGCACATGGAAAGTTTCGTTTATGTGTAAAGTGTGTGTGTGACTTTCCTGTTCATCACGGCGTCCTCTCGGCACGATAACACTGACGAGGACTGCAGATGGAAACGAGCCATTCGCTAAAATCTGGCGTAATTCTTCTCTTTTACTGAGATTGATGTATTTGAATGCAAGGTCCTTGTTTAAATAAATACATAATATTAACTTCGAGGGGGAGGAGGGTGAGATTTAGGGTGGGGCGGCTCCAGGAGGGGGAGAAAAGTGGGTGAGGCAGAGGAGGTGTGGCTGCATTTTGACATTTCCCCTGCCCAGCTCGAAGGGAAAGTCCAGCTCACTTCACCCTGAGAGGCAACGTGAGAGCACCTCTTCATCTTCCATCTCCATCATCCTCCTCCTAATGGCGGCCCCCTCCAAATCGCAGACGGCGAAGAACGTGGTCCTCGCGCTGCTGGCCCTGTGGTCCGTGGTGTCGTTGATCATCATCGTGGTGTGGGCGACGTCTCCGGACCTGAAGAGCTCCGCTCGGTGTCGGGCCGAGCTGCTGGAGGTCACGGAGAAACTGGAAGGAGCCAAGGTGGTTTACGGCAAGAACAAAGTGGCCCTGGAGGAGCTGCTGGAGAAGACCGGGGAGCAGAGGGACGCCCTGAGAGCAGACCTCCTGGTGATGGGCGGACGACTCGACGCCACTAACGCCACGCTGGAGGAGTGCCGGCTGGAGAACGTGAGTTTTTTTACCCCCCCCTGACATGATGGGGGTCTCGCACACATGTGGGAATTGTCCTATGGAAGCTAAACTCTGCCAGTGTGCGGACTGAAGTGCTGCCCACTGCTCCCAGTACTCGGATGGGTTCAATGCAGACACTACATTCCACTGTGTGTGCATGAACATGTGTGACCATTACAGAGGGTTTCATCCTCCAATTTCTATAATGAGGAGAAACTTTATACCAGTTAGTTTCACATAATTGCAAAACTTACCGTACTTTTCGGACTATAAGCCGCAGCAGCTAAATCGTCCGTCTGTCTTGCTCTCGTTCTGTCTCTCGGTTCCACTTTTACTTTGGCGCGCTACCTGTCTCGCTCTTTTCCGGCCTCCAGCTTTTCCTGCTGGAGCCCGCCGCTTGAGAAGGGTCTAGCTACGGCCGCGGACAGTGGAGGTTGAACCAAGCCCCCAGGAGTGCGCCGGAGTCTTGTGGCCAAACGGCGGTACTACACTTCCTTTGTGGTCTCTAACTCGTTGGATAATTTTTTTTAAACTAAATAAACTACCCAGTGTGAACGTTCCCGGGTAGCAGTTCTCTTCCCTCCCTTCAATCTAACCCTTCCCTTCCCCCCATCCTAACCCTAACCACTCCCTACCTTTTTACCTAATCCTAATCTTCCTTCCTCCCTCCTAAACCCCAAAACCTCTCCTACTGTAAGAAATTAAAATCAATGTTTATACTACATGGGCTGTATGATGTAAATCTCGTCAATTCGCTTTTAACGGTGGTGCCTCTCAGCCACCGTAGTGTCGTGTCAGGTGGGCGTGTACAGCACTTTGGTCTGAAGGTTTTTAAAGTGCTATATAAATAAAGTTGGATTGGATTGGATTGGGCGTGTCGTGTACCATCGTGTACCGCCGTGTACTGGCCGCGGCCGCAGCTAGACCCTATTGCGCCGCTTAGAGGTGGCGGGCGCGGACCGGTCCTAGAGCCCATAGCGTTAAGGTGGTTAATTTTACCTGTAAAACCCATAGATTTAGGAGGTTCCCTAGTGGCCGTTAGCTGTACAACAAAACTGGGGAAAAAGTCGCGGCTTATAGTCCGAAAAGTACGGTAGTTATTTATTGGAGATACTTAGTAGTTATTTTAGTACACTAAGGTATCTCGAAGAAAGTTACTTATTGTTTTTAGATACTTTCAACAACTTGAGTTTTTTACCCCCCCCCTGACACACACATGTGGGAAGTGTCCTATGGAAGCTAAATTCTTCCAATGTGAGGACTGAAGTTACCCTAATTGCATAACTTAATTAATATTGGAGATACTCGAAGAAAGTTACTTATTGTTTTTCGATACTTTCAACAACTTGAGAATTTATTTGGAGGAAGTTTGTGATTATTCTAATGAATTAAGTCAATATTTAAGTCATTAATTGGAAACTTTTCTTATAAATTGGAGATTAAGTCATGATTTTAAGGAAGTTTCTCATTTTGCAATAATGTTGTCGTCATGTTGAGTTGGTTTCCCCCCCCCCCCTGACATGATGTGGTTCACACACACATGTAGCCAAAGTGAGGACTGAAGTTACGATGAGGAGAAACTGTATACAAGTTGGTATCGCATAAATAAAAAACGCAGTTATCATTGGAGATACTTAGTTGTGTTAGAAAAAATATCACTCGACACCAGGTTGAGAATCAATGATCAGGTACTAATGTATTCTTGCAAGAAGGAGCAGAGTTAAACCACATGCAAAGGATATGGGTTAGCTCACATACACGGGGTATGTCGCTCAAAGGAACAGCGAAAAACATCAGGCTTATATCGTCCGAAACACGGAGATAACAACAAGGTCGTAAATCGAGGTGGCGCTAATATCATCCGCGGGTGTCGGAAAGGTGTCGGGATCATCTGCGTCCTTCCTTCACGCCTCATAGACAAGCGATATTTAGGAGACGGCAAGTCTGTTTCCTCATAAATATCAACAACGTGAACTGCCTCCTATCACAAGAAGAGGCAGCAGCTGCAAGGTCATACACAGTTCAGAGCCACACACGATATCAGTGCCTTAAAACGACCCAAAGAGTGGAGACCAGTATTTCTCCGTTTACTAGGGAATAACATAGAACTTGGAAAAGATAAAGATTCATATACAATATCCAAACGACTGAGGTAGGTAGATTGTATAGGCACATGTTTCATATTAATACACTGAGGTATCTCGAGGAAAATGTCATATTGACTTGTAATACTTCAATAATCTATCATTACTTTTGATGTCAATATTTAAGACATTCATTGGAAAACTTTTCTCATGAGATGAAGTCCAGATTTTTTGAAGTTATGTTAAGTTCCTCATTTTTCAATACTTAGTCATTATTTTGGGAGCTATTATTATTATTATTTTTGAGGTTCACACTCATGTGGGAAGTGTTGTGTGGAAGCTGCACTCTGCCAGTGTGAGGACTGACGTCATAATGAGGAGTATCACATCGTTGAAGAAACCTAGTGAATTATTGGAGATACACTATTTGAATACACTAATGTATCTTGAATAACGTTTCATATTATTTAGCAATACTTATTGTTTTTAGATACTTTTAGATCCCTCCCAGATCAGCTGAGATCTGCCCCTTCCACCGAGGTCTTCAAACCCGGCCTTAAGACCCTCTTCTTTCGGAAGGCCTTCCAATAAACTTTGAGCACGGTACACCTGGAGTCCTGCCATTTTTATCGCTATCTCCGACTTTTATTTTTGTACTCTATTTTATATTTTATTTTTTGATTTCTTATTACAATTATTTGTTTAATCTCTCAAAGTCTATCAGTATCCCTTGTTGTGAAGCACTTCGAGATTTGTCTTGGCAGATGAGAAGCGCTATATAAATTAAATTAAATATTACTTGGTCAATCATTTGAGAAAGTAGGTAATTATTTTGAGAAAGTTTGTCATTATTTTTGACGTTTTAAGTCAATATTTAAGTCATTATTTGGAAAGCTTTTCTTGTTAATTGGAGATTAAGTCATGATTTTAAGGAAGTTTCTCTTTTTGCAATACTTAGTCATTATTTTGGGAGTTATTGTTATTATTTTGAGGAACTAACTCAAGCCACCAACGCCACGCTGGAGGAGTGCTGGCAGGGACATGTGGTTCACACACACATGTGGGAAGTGTTGCTATGGAAGCAGGACTCTGTGTGAGGCCTGACGTCACCATGAGGAGAGACTTTATGACATGTATGAGTTATAATCCCAAAATGCAATGCTACGTTAGTATTTGAGATGCCAAGTAGTTATTTTGACATAGTCTACTAATGCAGTACCGATTGCTCAAGGTACTTGGTCATTATTTGAGACGGTAAGTCATTATTTAGAGAACATTCTCGTCATTTTTAGCCCCAAAAGTCATAATATGGACCCTTTAAAGGGGACCTATCTTGCAAAATGCACTTTTTTCATGTGTCCCCGGTGTGTTGGGGAACTCACGCAGCGTCAGAAAATAAAACCCTCTCTCTTTTCCTCCGTACCCAAATCTTTTAAAAACGGGGGTACATCGAGCGGATACAGATTTGCCGCCGATCTGACGTCAAATCGGCGGCGGACCCACAGCACTATCAGAAACAATGCCTGACGTGTTTTGGACGTAATCTCGTCTTTGTTTACATTAGCGAGCCTCGCTAACACTCTGAGCTAACCTGTACTGGAGAGCACGTGTTTAAAAAGCAGGAAATAAAAAAAGGAACTCACCTTGGCGTTTTATCAGAGCAGAATTTTACTTTATCTCCGGTAGAATTCTGATCAGGCATTAGCTCCGCCTCCTCTTTTTTTTCTTTTTCAAGCTAAGGACCCAAAATCCGCGTTTCTCTAACAGGGCTTCAACAGAGGGGTTTGAGCAGTATGGCTGCAATGGGGGAACTGTTTGGTATTTTAAGTAAAACACGTCACAGACATGTTTAATAGGTATAAACAATATATTATTACAATATATATTTTTCCAATATAGCATAATAGGTCCACTTTAACATAATACTGCCGTTTGGCACCAGTGCAGTGAGAAAACGTGTCTCTTTATTTTGAAATGTTCAGAATATGTTTCATGTAACTGGCCTTAATGGGCTTCCATATTCCCCAGCGTTCAACATTTATTACATTCCTCTTAAAACAAGACAAACATGTAACCCTCATCTCCTGTTAAACACTTTGACTGTTTCTAAGTCATGTCTGTTTGGAAGCTCGGTTCAAGTTGAAGGTCAAAGTTATGAAGCTGAAGATGAACATCCTGCCTGCATCTGTTTGCTCCGCTTCCTGTTAGATTCAGTCTGTGTTTCCTCTGAGGTCAGATGAGAATAAAGAGATGGTTGAATGTTTTGTAGAATCATGTGAGAGTTACCAGAAAGAGTTCAAAGTAAATATGTTGGAGGTTTTAAAGTGAGGTTGTATGAGGTCCAATATAGTGCCAATATATTTAGAATATTCCAAAAGCTTTACCTTGTACTCAGACATCTCTCTCTGACCAGGATGTTTCGCAGAGTCTTGAGAATTATGTTGGTTTTTGTAATTAATTATAATCAATTCTAACTCATCATAATGGCTTTGGGGTTTTTTAAGTTGAAGAAAAGCTGCTATCTGTCTTTTATGTAGCTCTGATCAAAACTAAAACAGATCCATTATCATTACAGCTTTCGTTGAAGTAGTTGAGAGTACACTTACAATATTGAATTCATACAATTTGACTTGTTTTTTACCTCGTAAGGTTACCATTACCAACTTGGGACCAATCTAATTCTGAAATTAAACCCTTTTAATTAATTAATTGTAATACATGTCACTTGTTAGACGTTTTTATCCAAAGCGACTAACATACTCAATACTGTGGGCAATCCCCGCTGCAGTGGGGTTTGAACCGAACACCAACGCACAATCCACTGCGCCACACGCCTCCCATTGAAGTATTGTATTGTCAATAAAATGTCAGGAGATAGAGGGAAATCCCTGGTGATGATGCAGTACTTATTTAAATGTTAAAATGTCCAAGATATCTTGTTTTGGTATTCGGTTTATGGATCTGTAAAACTGGAAATCTGTTATTAGATATTTTAGCATTTTCGGGTTTAATGAATCGTTGTTACATTTTAATCGATACGTCTCAAACCTTTTAACTTTCTTAGGTAGAAAAGAAAATGCAAAAAGTATTCTTATCAATCGAAAAGCTGTCCTATATCTTGAGCAGTTGCGCTTTCTGTTCTCAAGACATGAATGTCCTTCTGACACATTTTGTATCCAGAGCGTTACCAAGCCGATGCTGAAAATAGCTCCGTGTTTCGGTCCAAATGCCAGAATGAAAACCCGCGTGCCTCGAGCGACCACGCCCGCTTCACCAAAACACTAACAGCTTCCATCTGCCCTGAAGAAACACGAGATCGATACTACTATATGAGACAAAAACGACCAAACAGAAGTATTCAGTCAGACGGTTGAATCTGTATCTTCTGGACGCATCCCGCGGCAAAGTGGAAACATGTGTCTTATGAAACTTATCAGCTCCATTGTGAAGAGTCACATGAGTTGTTTTGTAATAATGAGTTTTAATGTTATTAACAAAGAGCCATTCTTCTCTTTTACTGTCTCTCTCTTCCTCCATGTGTTTCCATTTTGGGATACATTTTCCTTTCCGTAAAAAAAGCTTTGAATAGATTTTCCCTCCAGAGTTTAAGCTGCTTTCAACAGTTCCAGCTTCATGGACTGAGAGTTGCTGGTTGGAAAAAGTGAATGTTTGCCTCCTGACTCATTCCTCCTCTCCTCGCTTCACCTCTGCTCCGCTCCTCCCTCTCTGCTCCCTCATAATTTCCCAGCTTTGACTTCTCCCCTACCTTTTTTTAACTTTCTACTCCCCTTGTGGGAAAGCCTCAGTATTTGCTGAAGGGAAACTCTCACGTCATCGCTGTGGATTGTGGAGTTTCGGGAATATTCCCACTTTGTATTAATAGGAACAGAAAGTGTGAAAACATGAAGTGTTACTTGGTAACGGAGATGTGTCCTGGTAGAACTACATTACCCAGAATTCCCTTCCAACACTGCCTTCTGACCAGAGGTGGGAAGTAGTGGAGTACAAATACTTTGTTACTGTACTTAAGTACATTTTTCTGGTATCAGTACTTTACTCCACTACTTATTTTTCTGACAACTTTTTACTTTCTACTTCTTACATTTTGAACACAAATACCTGTACTTTCTACTTCTTACATGTTGAACTCAAATACCTGTACTTTCTACTTCTCACATGTTGAACTCAAATACCTGTACTTTCTACTTCTCACATGTTGAACACAAATACCTGTACTTTCTACTTCTTACATGTTGAACTCAAATACCTGTACTTTCTACTTCTTACATGTTGAACACAAATACCTGTACTTTCTACTTCTCACATGTTGAACTCAAATACCTGTACTTTCTACTTCTTACATGTTGAACTCAAATACCTGTACTTTCTACTTCTCACATGTTGAACACAAATACCTGTACTTTCTACTTCTTGCATGTTGAACCCAAATACCTGTACTTTCTACTTCTCTCATGTTGAACTCAAATACCTGTACTTTCTACTTCTCACATGTTGAACCCAAATACCTGTACTTTCTACTTCTCTCATGTTGAACTCAAATACCTGTACTTTCTACTTCTTGCATGTTGAACCCAAATACCTGTACTTTCTACTTCTTACATGTTGAACACAAATACCTGTACTTTCTACTTCTTACATGTTGAACTCAAATACCTGTACTTTCTACTTCTAACATGTTGAACCCAAATACCTGTACTTTCTACTTCTTACATGTTGAACTCAAATACCTGTACTTTCTACTTGTTGCATGTTGAACCCAAATACCTGTACTTTCTACTTCTTACATGTTGAACCCAAATACCTGTACTTTCTACTTCTTACATGTTGAACTCAAATACCTGTACTTTCTACTTCTAACATGTTGAACTCAAATACCTGTACTTTCTACTTCTAACATGTTGAACTCAAATACCTGTACTTTCTACTTGTTGCATGTTGAACCCAAATACCTGTACTTTCTACTTCTTACATGTTGAACACAAATACCTGTACTTTCTACTTCTTACATGTTGAACACAAATACCTGTACTTTCTACTTCTCTCATGTTGAACACAAATACCTGTACTTTCTACTTCTCACATGTTGAACCCAAATACCTGTACTTTCTACTTCTCACATGTTGAACACAAATACCTGTACTTTCTACTTCTCACATGTTGAACCCAAATACCTGTACTTTCTACTTCTCACATGTTGAACTCAAATACCTGTACTTTCTACTTCTCACATGTTGAACCCAAATACCTGTACTTTCTACTTCTCACATGTTGAACTCAAATACCTGTACTTTCTACTTCTTACATGTTGAACTCAAATACCTGTACTTTCTACTTCTCACATGTTGAACTCAAATACCTGTACTTTCTACTTCTTACATGTTGAACACAAATACCTGTACTTTCTACTTCTCACATGTTGAACCCAAATACCTGTACTTTCTACTTCTTACATGTTGAACTCAAATACCTGAACTTTCTACTTCTTACATGTTGAACTCAAATACCTGTACTTTCTACTTCTCACATGTTGAACTCAAATACCTGAACTTTCTACTTCTTACATGTTGAACTCAAATACCTGTACTTTCTACTTCTTACATGTTGAACACAAATACCTGTACTTTCTACTTCTTACATGTTGAACTCAAATACCTGTACTTTCTACTTCTTACATGTTGAACTCAAATACCTGTACTTTCTACTTCTTACATGTTGAACACAAATACCTGTACTTTCTACTTCTTACATGTTGAACCCAAATACCTGTACTTTCTACTTCTCACATGTTGAACCCAAATACCTGTACTTTCTACTTCTCACATGTTGAACCCAAATACCTGTACTTTCTACTTCTCACATGTTGAACTCAAATACCTGTACTTTCTACTTCTCACATGTTGAACACAAATACCTGTACTTTCTACTTCTCACATGTTGAACTCAAATACCTGTACTTTCTACTTCTTACATGTTGAACACAAATACCTGTACTTTCTACTTCTCACATGTTGAACACAAATACCTGTACTTTCTACTTCTTACATGTTGAACACAAATACCTGTACTTTCTACTTCTTGCATGTTGAACCCAAATACCTGTACTTTCTACTTCTTACATGTTGAACACAAATACCTGTACTTTCTACTTCTCTCATGTTGAACTCAAATACCTGTACTTTCTACTTCTCACATGTTGAACCCAAATACCTGTACTTTCTACTTCTCTCATGTTGAACTCAAATACCTGTACTTTCTACTTCTTGCATGTTGAACCCAAATACCTGTACTTTCTACTTCTTACATGTTGAACACAAATACCTGTACTTTCTACTTCTTACATGTTGAACTCAAATACCTGTACTTTCTACTTCTAACATGTTGAACCCAAATACCTGTACTTTCTACTTCTTACATGTTGAACTCAAATACCTGTACTTTCTACTTCTAACATGTTGAACCCAAATACCTGTACTTTCTACTTCTTACATGTTGAACTCAAATACCTGTACTTTCTACTTCTCACATGTTGAACTCAAATACCTGTACTTTCTACTTCTCACATGTTGAACTCAAATACCTGTACTTTCTACTTCTCACATGTTGAACTCAAATACCTGTACTTTCTACTTCTCACATGTTGAACTCAAATACCTGTACTTTCTACTTCTTACATGTTGAACCCAAATACCTGTACTTTCTACTTCTTACATGTTGAACTCAAATACCTGTACTTTCTACTTCTCACATGTTGAACCCAAATACCTGTACTTTCTACTTCTCACATGTTGAACCCAAATACCTGTACTTTCTACTTCTTACATGTTGAACACAAATACCTGTACTTTCTACTTCTTACATGTTGAACTCAAATACCTGTACTTTCTACTTCTTACATGTTGAACACAAATACCTGTACTTTCTACTTCTTACATGTTGAACCCAAATACCTGTACTTTCTACTTCTTACATGTTGAACTCAAATACCTGTACTTTCTACTTCTCACATGTTGAACCCAAATACCTGTACTTTCTACTTCTCACATGTTGAACCCAAATACCTGTACTTTCTACTTCTTACATGTTGAACACAAATACCTGTACTTTCTACTTCTTACATGTTGAACTCAAATACCTGTACTTTCTACTTCTCACATGTTGAACTCAAATACCTGTACTTTCTACTTCTTACATGTTGAACTCAAATACCTGTACTTTCTACTTCTTACATGTTGACTCAAATACCTGTACTTTCTACTTTCAAGTATATTTCAAAGCCTCTTTACTTTGACTTGAGTAAAGACGTTTAGTCAGTACTTCTACTTTTACCAGAGTATTTCTAAACACGAGTATCTGTACTTCTACTCGAGTAAAGGAAGTGTGGACTTTTGCCATCTCTGCTCCTGACCCGCATGCTACCAGATACTACAGATGCTAATGCAGTTAAACAAGTTTGCATGCATATGTATCTTTTCAAACTTGCTTTAGAGACATGTGTCTAATAAGATTTCTTGCACACTTTCTTACGAGTGTTCCGGTTACCTTTTATACATTAGGGTTCATCTCAGTCATGCCTCTGTCGTCTTACCTTTTTATAATGATGTATCTTAGTGTGAAAGCCTTGGTTAACCCTCTACATTAGTCTTATCTGTCAGATTACTGGATTCCGTGGTTTCTTTATCAAATTAAGAGATAATAATAAAGTCATAAACTCCCGTGGATCGATTGAGACATGACTTCAGGTTAGTCCTCGACAACTCGTAGCTTGTCATTTTTTTACAACCGGCGACGACTTCCAAGAAGAAGAATATAAACAAACATGAGCATGCTTAAAGTCTCATGTCAAGAAAAGCTGTAATCTTAGGGCGATCTGAGCTTGTGTTGGTCAACATCCAGGAACAATTGAACACCCAACACTAATGGTTGCATTTCATTTTTAAAACGGGTAAGACAGACGAGCTGGACAAAAGCAAAGCGAAAAGTAGAGTGCATTATTTAGGTGAAATATCGTGGATCTACAGAACCGCAAATCCCTGAAACCATTTCATTAAACATGACCACGATAAGAAACCTGCAAACTATCAGATCTGAAAGGAAACCTTCTGGAGAAAACATTAAGTTTCCATCCATTTCTACATGGGCCAAAAACACAGACAAGGCTTTTGTATTAATAAGAAGTACATCAATGTAACTGCTTTTGGATAAATTCATTCATTTTTTTGTACAATATACAGCATTAGTTCTCTGATAATGTCTTTTATATCCAAGTTAATCTTCTAATGTGCTAAAAAATATCCATAATCAAGTTATTTCGTATTGTGAAGTCAGTGGATATACACACCCTCACGGCCCGTCCACACTACAGCGTCGACAGCGTCGGAAGCGTCGACAACTCCAATCTGCCCATTCACTTTGAATGGGGTGACGTCACGTTGCCTCGCTTTTTCGCCGAACTGAATTGTGGGTAGCAGAGCGGTCCGTCTCCGGCGTCAGAAGTTGAACAATGTTCAACTTCTGACGCCGGAGTAGCCAGCGCCAGCCAATCAAATCCCGTTTCTGAAAATCTGACAGCTCAAGCTGTAGCCAATCAAACCGCGTCTAAGCTGGGAGAGATATCCCGCCGTTCATTTCTATATTTCAAAAAAAGATGGAGGAGAAACTAACTATCGCCGTAGCAAATCACCCAGGTTTGTATGACCAGACCCTCTTCACCTACCGGGATACAAACCGGAGGAACCAGGCATGGAGGGAGGTGGCAGAGACAGGGGGGGAAACTGGTAGGTTTTCGCCTGTTTGGGGAGTTTATATATATATATATATATTGCTCCCATAAAATCCCCGGGGTTTTTTGCTTTGTATGTCGGGGGCGGGAGATTCATGTGATTGGTTGTTGGTCGTGTTGCTTGAATAAAATCCCCAAGCTCCAGACACGCCCAGCTCCAAGCTTTTTTTGAAGCTGTAGTGTGGACGCTCCGTCACTATCATATACTCTGAACACGTTACTAGTGTCTTGACTTGGCCACCAATATTTTGATTCTACACATATGGAAAAGTTAAATCAATGCAGATTCAGTGTGTGCTGTCAGCAGGAAGTTCACTCACAATTGCACAAGAGAAGTTTGTTTTTCTTTGAGCTTACTGACAACTTCCTGTCTCTCATTTTTGCGAAAAACACTATTATGTAACCCCCTCAGGTCATCACTTCATCTCTGCATACAGTCGCTGCTGCATTCCTTCAACAATAAAAGCCCTGGAACTGTTTCCACCAGCTGCTGATCACCTGACCTCAAACATTACTCTCTTTACCCCGCTGCATGCTGGGTAAATACTTCACCTTTCACCTTTGTTTTCTGTCGGTGTTGGACGGAGGATGACTAAGCTGCACTTCAGCTGCTCTCTGCTGTGAAACCTGTGAACCACATGTGATATTTGCAGGTGAACTGTGATATTTAGAGGGCGTGGATTCACATATTTCCAGCTGGTATTGATCTAAAATCAGACTTGTTGACTAGGATATTGATTACGTGTGGTAGAGTAACGGTTATACAGCTAGTTTAATCTAATTATTTTCTTGTATGACCGACCTACCTACCTACCTACCTACCTACCTACCTACCTACCTACCTACCTACCTACCTACCTACCTACCTACCTACCTACCTACCTACCTACCTTTAACATGGGGAAAGGCCTTAATGCCATTTGCAAAAGCCATTAGGAGCTCAAGAGGATTATATATAATGCTCTTAGGCCAGGATATTGGGACAGTTTCGACAAATATGGCCCAAATATATTTTGAAAGGGGACCTATCATGCAAAATGTCTTCTCTACATCAACATGTGTCCCCGGTGTGTCGGGGAACTCACGCAGCGTCAGAAAATAAACCTTCTCTCTTTTCCTCCGTACCCAAATCTCTAAACACGGGGAACAACGGAGCTGATCCAGATTTGCGTCCGATATGACGTAATATCTGAAATGTGGACCCACGGCCCAATCAGAAACGTTGCCATCAGAAACAATGCCCGACTGTTTTGGACGTAATATGGTCGGTGTTTACATTAGCATCGCTAACACTCAGAGCTAACCTGTGCTGGAGAGCATGTGTGTGAAGAAGCAGGAAGTAGAAAGGAACTCACCTTGTGGTGTAACCGGCAAGAGAGAAAGCCTTTGAGCTCCAGACTGTTTCAGAGCCTTGATAATCCATGATATGGCGTTTCATCACGGCAGCATTTAGTTTAGACGGTAGCTGCCGGGTCCCGCATGAGCTCAGACCCCTCCTCTTTAAAGCTTTATCCCCAAATCAGCACTTTTGAAACAGGAAGTGAAACAGAGGGATATGAGGCATGGCTAGAATGATCTGTTTGGTGTTTTGAGCAAAACACTTCATAGACATGTTTTTAATATATTTGTATATATATGAGACCCATGCTATTGCCTACAAATAGCACGGTAGGTGACCTTTAAAGAAAGTTATCAACAGTAGCTTCAAGAGAGGAATCTGCAGGTCAGGCCATAACGATTGCAACTGTTTCTTCTCTCCTATTGAGCGTTATGAAAACAAGACTGAGCGCGGCTTCCTGTGAATCACTTCCTGTCGAGCAGCTCCAGGTGGTTGTTGGGAGGAAATCCCCAAACGCTTGAGACTGAAACAAAGCTGTGTTCAGAGCGTACAGAGATCACGGTGCAAAGCTAAGTAAATAACAAAAATGAAACTAAATACATTTAAAAAACGAAAATGTCACCTGATCAAAACAAAGAAATATAATCTCACCTCTTTGTCTTCGAGTAACTTCAAGATGGTTTTCAATATGTCTTTACACGTAGTAGCCCTGATTATTGTGGTGTAGGCGTCCCTCGGAGTGCTTGAGGACGCTAAAAGGCTCCTTCGTGAGGTTATAGTCGTCATGATAAATGTTCCAGGGGCTTATTGAGAATATTTGTGTCTTTGTTTCTGAGTTTTAGACGTCTTTGATTTGATTAGAAAATGCATGTTTTGGTCTTTCCGAGGTGATTCTTGTCAATCGGTGTCTCTGTGTGGTGATGGTTACGTTTCTCTTTGTGGTCATAAATTGCCTTTGTAGTATTTTTGTAGCTGTTTTGTGACTCGGCAGCCATTCAGCAGATCTTAATATCAGTTTTGCACCTTTTTATAGTCATAGTAGTTGATTTGCTTCTCGATAGTTGTTTTGAATCTTCTTCTATGTCTCTTTGTTGTCATTTTAGTCTCTTACTGATTTTTTCATGTGTCTTTTCAACCCAGTCTCACGGCATTTCGTGTTGCACAGCACGATTTTAAAAGTAATGTATTTCTATTGGTCGTATGTTTCGACCCAGTCTCACGGCAGTACGTGTTATAGGAAGACCGGAAGCTGTGTGGTTCATAAAAACATGTTCCTACTCAATATCAAGCCACGATTAATGCTTTTATTTAAATCGTATCATTTCGGACTTTTGTTGCTGTGAGGAAAAGAAATGGGGCTCATCTGGACCCCCCCCCCCCTATTGGGAACGTTTTTCCAACAATTAGAAGTTGCCAGTATTAAAGGTGGGGTAGGTAAGTTTGAGAAACCAGCTCGAGATCGCTGGAATTTGAAAATACACAACCGGAGAAAATCTGCCCCTTCCTCACAGAGCCCCTCCTCCAACACACACGAACGCGCACATGACCAATGAGGGCACGAGATCAGTTTGTGCCCCGATGGAAGGCTGACAGGCAGGTAGGCCATCCAGTTACTTTAGCCGGCTCAGATGATTGGTCGAGCTTTTTACAGTATCACGGCTTCCACAGATGACTTTTTTTTATGGATTTGTTGTCAAAGCACTTCAGATATTCATTGCTGTCAGGATGTTAAGAGCATTCCATGGAATATAACAACAAGTGTATCTCGAGCCGGTTTCTGAAACGTACCTACCCCACCTTTAAACACCAATTATTAACCAATTAAAATGGACCGATTAAACATCTCTCTGAGCCTCATTTCTTTTCCTCACAGACGGCAACAAAAGTCCGAAATGATACGATTTTAAATAAAAGCAATAATCGTGGCTTGATATTGAGTAGGAACATGTTTTTATGAACCACACAGCTTCCGGTCTTCCTATGACACGTACTGCCGTGAGACCGGGTTGGTCTTCCATCCATGGGTTTAACGAGTCCTTATTTTATCTCGACTCTACTGACGTACCAAACGTTTGAAGACGATGACAGCACCTGAGCCTCTGAGCAGGCGGCGTACGCTTCCAATGAATGTTTGATATAACATCAAGATGACTAGCTTTCCCCTTCTCCTCTAAACACTCCCTGTTGCTCGGTACATTAGTATCATTGCAACATTAGTTAGTGTGCTTACACAGTTTATGTTGTTATGGCATTAGAAGTCTCTCGGTGTGAGCACACTTGTTTGGACTGTTGCTTTAAGTGCAGGACAGTGTTTGAAGAGCCGATGTAACAATAACGTCTGCGTTCAGAGAAAGGAATGTTTCTGAAAGCCGTCCTGTTTTCAATCTCCACCTGAGCTCTGAGGCGGACGGCAGCTGTGGCCTGCAGTCAAAGAAGACGATGAATCTGGTGCTTTCCTGTTTTAAAATATGTTGTTTTTTTATTTAAAAGAGCCCTAGATTGCTTTAAGGGTCCCTTTCCTGTAGTGTGTGACATCACTATGTTACAGTCGCGCTGCTATTGGCTAGCGCTCCAACACATTGTACATGAGAGGCTATGGGGCGGGACATCTCTAAGCAGTTGACCAATCACAACAGAGCCGGCCAGCTAACCAATCAGAGCAGACTGGGCTCTGGTTTCAGACAGAGGGCGAAAAGAGGTGCTGCAGCACAGGCAGTATACACCTGGAAATCAGCAGGAGAGGACTCTTTAAAGTAGAGACACTACATACTGATATACACCTGAACATCAGCAGGAGAGGACTCTTTAAAGTAGAGACACTACATACTGATATGCACCTGAACATCAGCAGGAGAGGACTCTTTAAAGTAGAGACACTACATACTGATATGCACCTGAACATCAGCAGGAGAGGACTCTTTAAAGTAGAGACACTACATACTGATATACACCTGAACATCAGCAGGAGAGGACTCTTTAAAGTAGAGACACTACATACTGATATACACTTGAACATCAGCAGGAGAGGACTCTTTAAAGTAGAGACACTACATACTGATATACACCTGAACATCAGCAGGAGAGGACTCTTTAAAGTAGAGACACTACATACTGATATGCACCTGAACATCAGCAGGAGAGGACTCTTTAAAGTAGAGACACTACATACTGATATACACCTGAACATCAGCAGGAGAGGACTCTTTAAAGTAGAGACTCTACATACTGACATACACCTGAACATCAGCAGGAGAGGACTCTTTAAAGTAGAGACATTACATACTGATATGCACCTGAACATCAGCAGGAGAGGACTCTTTAAAGTAGAGACACTACATACTGATATACACCTGAACATCAGCAGGAGAGGACTCTTTAAAGTAGAGACTCTACATACTGAGATACACCTGAACATCAGCAGGAGAGGACTCTTTAAAGTAGAGACACTACATACTGATATACACCTGAACATCAGCAAGAGAGGACTCTTTAAAGTAGAGACACTACATACTGATATACACTTGAACATCAGCAGGAGAGGACTCTTTAAAGTAGATACACTACATACTGATATACACCTGAACATCAGCAGGAGAGGACTCTTTAAAGTAGAGACACTACATACTGATATACACCTGAACATCAGCAGGAGAGGACTCTTTAAAGTAGAGACACTACATACTGATATACACCTGAACATCAGCAGGAGAGGACTCTTTAAAGTAGAGACACTACATACTGATATACACCTGAACATCAGCAGGAGAGGACTCTTTAAAGTAGAGACACTACATACTGATATACACCTGAACATCAGCAGGAGAGGACTCTTTAAAGTAGAGACACTACATACTGATATACACTTGCACATCAGCAGGAGAGGACTCTTTAAAGTAGATACACTACATACTGATATACACCTGAACATCAGCAGGAGAGGACTCTTTAAAGTAGAGACACTACATACTGATATACACCTGAACATCAGCAGGAGAGGACTCTTTAAAGTAGAGACACTACATACTGATATACACCTGAACATCAGCAGGAGAGGACTCTTTAAAGTAGAGACACTACATACTGATATACACCTGAACATCAGCAGGAGAGGACTCTTTAAAGTAGATACACTACATACTGATATACACCTGAACATCAGCAGGAGAGGACTCTTTAAAGTAGAGACACTACATACTGATATACACCTGAACATCAGCAGGAGAGGACTCTTTAAAGTAGAGACACTACATACTGATATGCACCTGAACATCAGCAGGAGAGGACTCTTTAAAGTAGAGACACTACATACTGATATGCACCTGAACATCAGCAGGAGAGGACTCTTTAAAGTAGAGACACTACATACTGATATACACCTGAACATCAGCAGGAGAGGACTCTTTAAAGTAGAGACTCTACATACTGAGATACACCTGAACATCAGCAGGAGAGGACTCTTTAAAGTAGAGACACTACATACTGATATACACCTGAACATCAACAGGAGAGGACTCTTTAAAGTAGAGACACTACATACTGATATACACCTGAACATCAGCAGGAGAGGACTCTTTAAAGTAGAGACACTGCATACTGATATACACCTGAACATCAGCAGGAGAGGACTCTTTAAAGTAGAGACACTACATACTGATATACACCTGAACATCAGCAGGAGAGGACTCTTTAAAGTAGAGACACTACATACTGATATACACCTGAACATCAGCAGGAGAGGACTCTTTAAAGTAGAGACACTACATACTGATATACACCTGAACATCAGCAGGAGAGGACTCTTTAAAGTAGAGACACTACATACTGATATACACCTGAACATCAGCAGGAGAGGACTCTTTAAAGTAGAGACACTACATACTGATATGCACCTGAACATCAGCAGGAGAGGACTCTTTAAAGTAGAGACACTACATACTGATATACACCTGAACATCAGCAGGAGAGGACTCTTTAAAGTAGAGACTCTACATACTGAGATACACCTGAACATCAACAGGAGAGGACTCTTTAAAGTAGAGACACTACATACTGATATACACCTGAACATCAGCAGGAGAGGACTCTTTAAAGTAGAGACACTGCATACTGATATACACCTGAACATCAGCAGGAGAGGACTCTTTAAAGTAGAGACACTACATACTGATATACACCTGAACATCAGCAGGAGAGGACTCTTTAAAGTAGAGACACTGCATACTGATATACACCTGAACATCAGCAGGAGAGGACTCTTTAAAGTAGAGACACTACATACTGATATACACCTGAACATCAGCAGGGGAGGACTCTTTAAAGTAGAGACACGACATACTGATATACACCTGAACATCAGCAGGAGAGGACTCTTTAAAGTAGAGACACTACATACTGAGATACACCTGAACATCAGCAGGAGAGGACTCTTTAAAGTAGAGACACGACATACTGATATACACCTGAACATCAGCAGGAGAGGACTCTTTAAAGTAGAGACACTACATACTGATATACACCTGAACATCAGCAGGAGAGGACTCTTTAAAGTAGAGACACGACATACTGATATACACCTGAACGTCAGCAGGAGAGGACTCTTTAAAGTAGAGACACGACATACTGATATACACCTGAACGTCAGCAGGAGAGGACTCTTTAAGGACCCGACACAGTTTGCACCAAAGTGTCCTTAATCTTAATTGCAGTACTACTTCGGAAAAAATAAGGAAACATAGGAAGGAAGCTAAAACAGGAGGCAAGAAAGAATACAATAAAGAAAGGAAGTAACCAGTCAATGACAGCAGCTTAAACATACAATTAATCTAGTTTCCACATGGGCCTCAACATCTCTCCTGTAGGAGCAAGACAAACAGACTCTATAGTTGTGTAGCCTCATTGTGTTGTTGTGTTGTGAGTCCTGTAGTCGTGTTATGTGTCTTTGTGGTCATTTTGTCTCTGCAGTTTTTTAATAATAATTCTGGGCATATTTGTGGTCATTGTTATATCTTTGTTTTCACTTTCAATCTTTTCTGGTCATTTTGTGTCTCTTTGTCGTCTATTCATGTTTCTTTGTAGACGTTGTGAGTCTTCTCCTGGTTGGTGTGTGTCTATTAAAGCAACATTACACAGAGGAAGGCCAAAGGCAGGCCTTGACACTTTTGCTCCTAATAATCCATCAATGAAGCACTGTAATATTTCAAAAACACATTACGTATATTTGCTTTTAAAAACATGTCCTGAATGCAGCATGATACACAGTGTACGTGTGACTGTTGGCGAGCTTGTGTGTGTGTGTGTGTGTGTGTGTGTGTGTGTGTGTGTGTGTGTGTGTGTGTGTGTGTGTGTGTGTGTGTGTGTGTGTGTGTGTGTGTGTGTGTGTGTGTGTGTGTGTGTGTGTGTGTGTGTGTGTGATAAGTGATAAGTGATTGTCTGTTCTCCATTACTTATTATCACTGTGTGCTGCTCTTTAGTGAGGAAGGTTTTCCACAGGAACTTAAATGCTTGTTGTGTGCGTGTGTGTGTGTGTGTGTGTGTGTGTGTGTGTGTGTGTGTGTGTGTGTGTGTGTGTGTGTGTGTGTGTGTGTGTGTGTGTGTGTGTGTGTGTGTGTGTGTGTGTGTGTGTGTGTGTGTGTGTGTGTGTGTGTGCTGCAGGTGGTCCTGAACTGGAACATCAGCGCTCTGCAGGAGAAGGTGGAGCTGCTGCGTCAGACGGAGACCAACCTCACGGCTCAGATCGTTCTGCAGGAAGGTAAAGGAACACTCGCTCTGTCGGAAAATCTCCATCACTGCCATGAAAGGAGACTTTTCTCATCGAGTCTCCGAGCATTCGGGGTATTCTTAGCTGCATTTTCCCTCCCCTGTTACCATGAGAACCGGTGAGTCAGAGTAAATAAACACACGCGATTGGTCGGGTTGAAAAGAAACCCACAAAGAACTACAAAAACAACTGGAATGTGATCTCTGGAAAGAGTTTCCTTTTAATTATCAGTCAGAAACCACAGGTTTAAGTATTTGCAAGAAAACAGTTCCCAACACGGATGGGAACTGTTATTTTCTCTTACACAAATCAGCAGGGAGAATAAAAAAGGAATGAATGAAAAGTAGGAAGGGAAATAAGGAAAGGAAAAGCAATCTGAAATGTTGATTTAGGTCGCATATTCAAACATGCAGACTAAAGTACAAAAGTAACGTTTTTTTACTAATTCTTCCACAGAGATTATCAGTTGTCAGGGAGGCGTGTGTAAGGAATTAAACAAACTATAAAAACAGTCATCAATGGGAATCAATGGGGACTTCCATCCCTAACATTGTTAAAAACGGAAATGGCCGATGCAGTTCTTCATGAATATCAATACAAAATGATGTTTTTCACCAGACGGGACGCGTGTGCACCATTTTGTGAGTTTCTGAGCGTCCACAGTACTCTGAAAATGCAGAATAATAATAATCTGACTATTTCAGATTATATTGAAAGACATTTTTACAAATCTGGGTCGTAAGAGGAGTAAACACCGTCTGAACTTTAATGTCCCAGCACCAACATGGCTGTTGAATCAACTCATTTCCATCCACTCTTCCACAACGAGGAAATACAATATTAAAAGTGGTTAAAATCACTAAAAGTCTGGCCATGTTGAGACTCATCGTCATCAGCATCTTTTATTTATTCACAAGTTATAAGAAATACAGGTCGAATCATAACATTTAATTAAGACTTGTACAGTTATAGATCAAGGGCCCAGACACTTAACATACATCATTTAAATTATATTAATACACATATACAGGGGTTTTAAATATAGTATTAGGGCAATACTGTGTCGTTGATCTTGTTTGTAAGATATATAAATTCTCCCGAGAACATGTATACAAGATGGCGCCGCGGTATAAACAACAACAAAACATCACTTCAGGGAAAACTCTGGGTTTCCGGTCCTACGAAGCTGGTTCTCTTTTTAGCGGGCTAGATCTCCATGGTAACTTGTGCTGAGCGCCTAACCTGGTCGGGACCAGGTTAGGTTGCAGGCTAAGAGCTCAACTCAGTGAAAGCACCGCCTGCTGACCAATCAGAGCTCAGTGTGCGGAGTTTAAAGCGATCAAGTCATATTACAGGAGAAAGGAAATACAGAAAAGCTGCCGTCGCAGGAAAGACGGCCGGCAAAAATCAGCGACTGTGTGAACGTGAACATGAATAGAATATCACCTCCATCTTCAGAGCAATCTGACTATTATAACATTAGCGTTAAGAAAGCTTACTTAAATATCTGCCACAACATAAGTAACCGGATCAGAGTACATTAAGTACAGTCCGCGGCATATCACTTCATAATGTATCATATCGCTCCTTATCTGAGTCAGCTGAGCCGTGTCTGGCCGTGCAGCACTCACAGCGTCACAGACTGTATGCAGAAGTATTATTTTTAGCAACACATTAAGTTGACGAAACACTCGAGTCAAATGTAATGAAAGTCAGATCGTGTTTTAGACGGAGCAGTGATATCATAAACCTGTTAATGTACGCATTCAAACACGTGTTCTGTTCCCAGCTGTGTTCACCTTGCAGGTGCAGCTCTGAGGCTTTGATCCTGGATAAAGTGTTTAAGTCATGGATGTTTAAAGTTTAACTTCTTCAACTTTGACTAGTATTAAAGTTGACTTTTCATTCAGGAAGTATGACGCTGCGCTGTCAGTACGTTTCTCCATGTTTGTGATTGGTCGAATGTTGCTAACCACGCCCCTTTCATGTGAACGCGCACCTAACTAGATAGGACACGGCTGGCTTGAGTTAACGAGTTGATAACCAGCGTCGTAGGACCGCTTAGCGAGAGCGCGTTCGTTTTGGATTAGGTAAACCGGGTAACTCAAACATATCCAGGTTATGTTGAACCGGCTTCGTCGTACAGGCCTCTGAGCTCCTTAAAAACGAAACGCCTAACGCTCTATTCGACACATATTTCTGGAGTAATTATACACTTTGACATTTTAGGTGGAAAATCTGCATTTTGGTGTGAGGGCGCACGCAGGGAGTGAGCGGTGGACACATCCCTGATATATACAGTATATTAAAGACCCCGTGAAGTGTGTGCCTGTGCATGATCTGTTATGCTAATACATATAGTAATGACCAAAATTGTCCATTGAAACCCATATCAAAAGATGTTGGAATAGCAACTAATTTGATGAGTTTTGAATTTGCTGCCGTGAAATCCGCAGTTGACCTCCGCCTTCGTGGGCGTGGCTTGCGAGCTACTGCGTGACGTCACGAGATGGTCGCCTCCGAAGTGTTTACATTCATCACAGTGTATTGTTTCTCTGTTTCAAAGTCGAATTTATCAAAGTTTTTGAGCGAGTATTTTACTGGAAAGTGTGTCGGAGTCGACTGGAAGTGATTGCCAATCGAGAAAACCTGACAATGGAGGCGACAGTGAAGAAAAAGGGAGGAAAAACACACGGGAAGCGATGCATTGCCGCTGGCTGTAGTAATGTCAAGTCTGCCGAAGTGGCGATGTTTCTGTTCCCAAAAGATGAAGGTGAGTCTGGCTGGTGTCATTGTTTCGTAGATTCGTTGATTGTTCATGACAAATAAAGGCCACTGGTCGATTCGAGAGAGAGAGAGAAAGAGAGACTGAGAGAGTTACAGGGTTGTTGTTAGCATCTAGTGCTAGCTCGGAGCTAACGGAGATTAGCTGTTTCAAGAGGGAGAGTCCTCTCCTGTTGGACTGAGAGAGATAATGTCAGCTCAGGGAGGTAAAGGACTCTGAGTGATTAGATTGTAAACTGTAGCCTAAGTTATCTCAGTTGGTTTGGTCATCTATGTAAACAAATATTTCCATCTATGTTAGTTGTATAAAATAGGTTAAGAAATCCTTCCAATGTTTTTTGATTATTGAAATATATGTTTGATATGAGTGTTGAGAGCTGTATCCATAAATCTCTTAATGTTGCCCTCAAAGTGCACCAGATTGATGCCTTTAACTTCAATTTAAAGAAAAACATCTTCCCGGGTGAGGGTGTGAGGTCATCACAAATAAAACAGGTTCACATGGATAGGATACTAGATAAGTGTGCACACTCATTATGTACATTACACATTTTTCTTGGATTTGTTAACACTATAGTCCCTAATATATTTGTAGAAAGGCAGGAAATGGAATTAAATCGAGAAAAACTGTCAAAATCAATCATTTCTCTCACACTTGTATCACTTTCCAAAGTCTCCGCCATGTTTACAATCACAACTGGGCCCATCTTGTGACGTCACCGCCGCTATCGTCTGAAACTTCCGGTAGGCTCAGACGGCCGTTATTATTAAAAAATATTTTTTAATTTTTCATAATGAATTAATCAATAATTAAAATTATTTTAGCCATGAACAGGCACAATGATATGTAAGGAATGAAACTGCCATTTCATTTTGGCGCAAAAAAATGCACTTCACTGGCACTTTAAGAGAGTTCATATATTACAAGAAGTTTAGAACATGAGGATTATCGTGAGACTTTTTAACATATTTGAAACAGAAATTCAGTATCAAGTAATTTTCTGCCTTTTTAAAAAATAAATGAAGCCGTAATTTCACACAAAGCCGTTGGGAAGTTTCTCTCCGCACCGTGCCATGAGGAATGCAGAGTTTACAACAATACCTTCCTTGAGGAACCCTCCCCAGCCGTTCCATGGGAAGTGCAGAGAGGCTTTCTTAAAGGTGGCTTCCTGCTGTGAACAGTGGGAGGGAAATGATGGATTCCTGTGGGGCTCAGATAGGGGAGAGCATTGTGTTTCTGATAAACATCTCAGAGCGGCCCGCCTGGAACAAGTGAGTCAGGACCAGGAGAGTCTCATCAGAACCAGATCATCCCGTTGGGTTCATTAAGTGACGGAAGAAGTGCTCTTTTTACATAAAAGGGAAACTACAGTGGAGGAATGGAAAGTATCACATGTCATGCTCGTCTCCCTACCTCCCTCAATCTCCTTCTTCATCTCCTTCCTTCCTCGTCTCCTTATCTCCATACCTCCCTCCATCTCCTCCTTTACATTACATTACATTGCATTTAGCTGACACTTTTATCCAAAGCGACTTACAATAAGTGCGTTCGACCAACAAAATACAAACTTGAAGAAAACAGAATCATAAAAGTACATCAGGTTTCATAGAGCCAAACATTTCAAGTGCTACTCAACTGGCTTTAGATAAGCCAGTCCTTTATTAGTATATAAGTGCTTTGTTAATAGTTCTATCGCTCGAAGTGGAGTCGAAAGAGATGAGTTTTCAGTCTGCGCTGGAAGGTGTGTAAGCTATCTGCTGTCCTGATGTCAACGGGAGCTCATTCCACCATCTTGGAGCCAGGATAGCAAACCCACGTGTTTCTGCTGATGGGAACTTGGGTCCCCCTCGCAGTGAGGGTGCAGCGAGCCGTTTGGCTGATGCAGAGCGGAGTGCACGTGCTGGGGTGTACGGTGTAACCATGTCCTGGATGTAGGAAGGGCCAGATCCATTCGCAGCATGGTACGCAAGCACCAGTGTCTTGAAGTGGATTCTAGCAGTTACCGGAAGCCAGTGGAGGGAGCGGAGGAGCGGCGTGGTGTGGGAGAGTTTAGGAAGGTTGAAGACCAGACGAGCCGCTGCATTCTGGATGAGCTGCAGAGGTCGGATGGCACATGCAGGTAGACCAGCCAGGAGGGAGTTGCAGTAGTCTAGAGACGAGAGCCTGGACCAGAACCTGCGTGGCTTTCTGGGTCAGCTGGGGACGCATCCTCCTGATGTTGTAAAGCGTGTATCTGCAGCAGCGGGTTGTAGCAGCGATGTTTGCAGTGAAGGACAGGTTGTTATCCAGGATCACACCCAGAGTCCTTGCAGTCTGAGTCGGGGAGACAACAGAGGTGCCGATGTTGATAGTCAGGTCAAGAGAGGGACAATCCTTTCCCGGAAGGAAAAGCAGTTCAGTTTTGTCAAGGTTGAGCTTGAGATGATGAGCGGACATCCACTGAGAGATGTCAGCTAAACAAGCAGAGATGCGTGCGACGACCTGGGTCTCTGAGCGGGGAAGGACAGAATTAGTTGGGTGTCGTCAGCGTAGCAGTGGTATGAAAAACCATGCGGGCTAATGACAGATCCGAGCGAGTTTGTGTACAGGGAGAAGAGGAGGGGACCAAGAACAGAGCCCTGAGGGACCCCTGTAGTTAATTGACAAGGGTCGGACTCGGACCCTCTCCAAGTTACCCTGTAGGTGCGGTCTTTGAGGTATGAGGTGAGGAGGGAAAGTGCAGAGCCTGAAACTCCAAGTGCTTGGAGAGTGCGAAGGAGGATCTGATGG